>NW_016157735.1:194108-213190 GCF_001687245.7 Rhagoletis zephyria | reverse complement strand
ACAATTTGCGAATTGCCATGAACGGGACTCATAAGGGTACAATCCATTCCGTAGGCTCCGAGCCCTTTTTTTTGCATATATTTTCTGCCTGAGCAATTGTTATTACATCAAGCTTGTCACCGTAATAAGGTAGACGTCTATGATGTCGTTGATGCTACGGAGGAATAGCGTTCAGGATTCCTTTTCTTCGCGAAGATGGCGAATTCCACAAAAATTCACAGTACATTTTTTTATATCAAAATGCGTGAACAAAAGAGGTTTGGAGGAAAATGGTCGTAAAAGTTGTCCAGTTTTTCAACTCGTTTCAGAAAGGCACGATGCTTCATTCTTGAAGTTTTTTTTCCTGAAGTTGTTAGGTTGCGTGGTACGAGACCAAGATNTGATTGGAATAGCCAATTCTGTTGCGGGTTGTTACGATCTGAAGGCGTATCTATCGATTTGTTATGATCTTGTTGTTCTTCGAAAAGACGTGAATTTACCTCTTTGTTGTCTCAAGCTTGACGTCAAACACTTCATGGCTATGATAGCAAGATGGAAATGCTTGAAAGGTCAAAATTCTAGAGTTCGTCAATTTTATTTGTGTACTCTCGGTCATGTTTATCTAATGTCGAATGTCCACGATATCGAAAAAACCCTCTTATCCCTCGCGGTTGTAGCTCTAAGAGAGCACATCGGAACAGATGAGAATGGGAAAACTTACCCCTCTTCAAAGTATTTGGAAGACATTGATAAAGTCATCAAAGGTACACAAACTGTCATCGATTCCACAGAGGTACAATCAAAAAGGGATGGCAAGAGCGACTATGAAATCGAATCAATTTTAGAATCGGAAGATTCCACGGATTATAATTTGAAATCCTGGGCCTGAATCCTAATTATTCTGAAAAAGCAGCAGAAGCAATTAAAGATTTGATGACTTTCTTTCCTTTATGGGCTTGCGTGATGTTTCCCGAATTTGGAATAAATCATCTGCTGAGGAAGGGCAATTCTCGAAAATGAAAAAGGACGGTTTCGAAAGTCTCCCTCTTAGGATCGATAAATTTGTGCTTTAACACATTGACTGGTTGAAAGGTTAGGTGAATTTACTAGCAAAAACAATGCTGGATAAAGATCGAACAACTCTGAAACGAAAAATACCAGACTTGGACATTTTTCAAGACTCCTTAAATGTAGTAGAAAATTGGAGAGGAAAAACGCAAAGAGCTGACAAGCGGCACAAGACAAAGCCGATTTTTCACTGACGGACGGTGTTTCAGATAGGGACACGATATCGAACCGAAAGTATCGATATGGTGCTCATTTAAAGTATCGCTGGAAAAATATCGGGCACCCATTAATATCGGAATAAAAAGACTCGATATCGCAAATATCGATACCAAAATCCAAAAAAATAAATATCTGAAAAAGTGATTAGAAACCTCCGAGCGTATTTCTTCCATGAAAACCAGCTTCTCATAAAAACGCCCTTTGTGGCACAACATCAAGGCGCACGAAACCAATCGGAGGAGAAGCTCGGCCAAACGCTAACATATTTTGTAGGCGCCAATCTATCATTTTTACACGTAGAGATTGAGGTGTTGACTTAAAACACTGAGCCCGCGTGTTCAAATCCCGCCACATGCAATCCTAACGATAGTAAAAAATGTCTGTTCTTTAAAGCCAAATTTATATCGGGAAGAGTTGATAATCAAATAAGTCTTGAAAGCAATTTTTTCGCATTCTCTTCTGTGTTTTCTATTTGCTTCCAGGCGCGTCAACTTTTATTGAATTCAAGTTCATGGTTCTTTAAATGGAAGGTATCTTCAGTCTTCCCTTTTCTTCTCACCTCCTTCGCCTTGGAACGAGCAGACTTGAAAGCAAGACTTGACGTGTCTGAAAGCTGACTAATTTAAGTTTATGACATTCGATACGATCCTAGGATTCAGGTATTCTATTCCAAAAAATATCGTTCTATAGATATCGACTAAAAAATATCGATATCGAATGCCAAAAGTATCGATTACCATATCGTATCGTATCGAAATTCGTATCCCTAGTTTCAGACGAGGGAAGCAGTAGCGGGATGGAAAACTCTGAACAACCAACAGCAAGTGCAAACGTTGTAACTGATATTATCGTAGAAAATTCAATTAAATAATCTGACGAAAGTCCTCATAACAGAACAGTTCTTTATTCATCTACTGTTTTAATAAACAATGCTCAAGAAGATAACAACTTCTCGTTCCCGATTTCTCCAATCCCTCACGAAGACACGGTATCAGAAATAAAATTAGGTAAATTTAGATCCACGGCTGATTCTGAAATCTTAAAGAACTCTTTTGATTCCAAGAAATCCCCCGTCCGCAAAAAAAATACTTGAGCGACATACCGAATTGGGACTCTAATGTGACTTTCCCCTTAATACCTAATGGAATGTGTTCTCCTGTACTCAAGATAAAGGAGGTCAAATATCTAATAACAAGCACGATGTGCTGACCTTGTTTATGCACGCATGCTCGATAGAGGACCATTTTAAAGCAGCAATGACTAAGGCAAACCTTCCTACAATTAATCTGGCCTTGGAAATTCTTATCACAGAAAAATGGACGAAAAATCTTTACAAACAAAGATTTGTTATCTTGCAACCATTCTATTTTTTGAAAAAAAACTATGGCAACTCCAAAGCTCTTGAGCCTTGATGAAGAGCGCAATATTTGCATCTTTTTTAAAATTTGTTTGTCGCTTTACCATCAAGCTCCACAACTCGCTTGTGTTCCGAATGTAACATATGAAAAAATATGCATGATACGCACGTGTTGTTTGAACAATATATTAGACAATATATTGACAATATATTATAGAACAGAGATTTCTCTATTTGTAAGAAATGTCATAACCAGACCGAGAATTCTCGGAAGTTGGGATGTTACTTGATGATTGACCTCGCGATCGTAACTTGCAGAAATTACAAACAAGTGTTCCCAGGAGGAGGAAAGAATGCATCTTGAAAGCTATCGCTAGATTCGTTACGGTCGACAACCAAGTCTACAGATTAGTGGGAGTTGCCCATTATAGAAATAATTCTGATTCCGATAACGGAGGCCATTATACAGCTTTTACTTTAAACGAATATATTTGGCAAGAGTACGACGATTTATCTGTAAGCCTAAAACTTGTCCCGAATACGACTAAAGTAGTACCATATTTGATCTTGTACGTGAAAAAACGTGCCAGCGAGGAATCCGGAAATAATGTAGACGCTGTTTAAGTTCGAAGGAATCTAAGAAAAGCATATATATGTTGCCTTAAAATTTTTCCATCCATATCGTGACCTGAATGGAAGATGGACCTATCTCCGTAGCCAGTTCGAAAAAGCCCTAACTCAGAAAACTTTTCAAGAACGCATTTCTTCAGAACGTGATTGAAGAACGCCCCATTTCAGAATTTTATTGAAAAACACCCTATCTCCGAATTTGGTTGAAGAACGCCTTATCTCAGAATTCGGTTCAAAAACACCAAATCTCAGCTGAAAATACAGCTGAGATGTGCTTTGAATCGGCAGCTGAGATAGGGCGTTCTTCAAACAAACTCTGAGGCAGGGCGTTCTTCAATCAAATTCTTAAATAGGGCATTCTGAGATAGCGCGTTTGCGAGATAGGTCGATCTGCCACTCAGGTGACGATATTGTCGATTTTTTTACTTCTTAACTAAAAAATATTTTATACGTATGAAACAGGCAGTTTTAGTTTTTACACGTCCATAGTATTTTTGTTGTTATACGAGCCAAGAATGACCGCCTAACTTCATTAGGAATACATAGCATGGAAACTGATTAATAATAAAGTTACATAATTCGATATAACTTTTAGATTTTTCTTTCGATTTGGCCCCTCTCTGAATTAACTTTTTTATAATGAATTTATTTTTATCCTTTTATATTTTAATATTTTTGTAAATTTTTTATTGTCTTAATTGTCAAAATTACCCAATTTTCATGAAAAGTTCTTTAATTGCAGAGATAGGTAATTTTAAATAAGCTGCGGCGTTGTCTATTCGTTAAAAGCATACTCAGCTAGGGTTTCGAAAAAATAAAAAAGTTGTATATTTTATTTTGTTTTCTAAAGGGCGACATAATTTTTCCATACACCCACAGTGTTTCTGGATCATTTTGACCCAAATTATTACTTAGTATTTAAGAGCAACTTTGAACCGGTAAGCATACAGCACTTCCCGATAAAGTGTCTGCACATGATAAATAAAATGTTAACTGAATTCATATTAAAATATAGTGTTTTTTCCTTAAAATTGACCCATAAACATTATAGGAAGGCGTAAATTCCAAACACTGAATTTTGACCCAAATTATTATTTGGTATTCAAGGGTAACTTTGAACCTTATAACTTTTTTACTGTTGGTCGGACAAAAACACTTGATTAGAGTTTTAGTTAGAACTCTGGAGGGGCTACTCAGAACTCTCATCAGAACTCTGAAAAAAACGAACTAAATTTTTTTTAAATAAATATTCGCCCTTTGTTTTTTGCTTATAACTTTTTTACTATTGGTCAGACAAAAAAACTTTACAAGAGTTTTAGTTGGAACTCTCAGGGGGCTACTCAGAATTCTCAACAGAACTCTCAGAAGCAAATGAGGTAAACGGTGACAGAATTAGGTAAAATTTCTCAAATAAAAAAAATTTGGGATTTTTTGCAGAACTATTTACAAAACTCTAGAACTCTTTATCGTACACTGGAATATGGCATCAGAACTCTTTTTCCTGGAAAAAAGGGGGCCGCGTGAAGTTGGCCCCCCAAATCGTTTTTTTCGATTTCTGCCCGAAATTCCCCGGAACTATTGCAATTTCGAGTCAGGAACTCTAGAACTCTTTAAAATCTAGCCAGAACTCTAAAACTTCACGGGAGGTAATATATTCCTTAATTTTCACTTTTAAACTTTTTTCAACTTTTGACAACGCGAAAATGTGCATTTTTTGACGGAATAATTTTCGTTTTTCAAAGCCTACTTATTTTTTGGAATGCAGTTTTTTTAAGGTAAAGTTTCAAATCTCACATTTGTCGAAAGTTCGGGGGCCAACTTCACGGGAGTAATATATTAAAGCAGAAAAATAAAGATACAGTTGCTCCGAAAATTGAGCGTACGGCTCTTTTTTGTTAATATTCGCAAAGTTTTACATGCTAAAAATTGTTTGTTAATTTTGTATTTAAATATGGCTTATAGTTTTGCAAAATTAAGAAAAATCTGCAAAGTTTCATCTAAATCGCGAACTTTTTAATACGAATTTCTAAAAAGAATTCAGTTATGCAGTTTTATAGCCCATTCATTTTGATTATGAGAATGTGCAAATCTCAAATCTCTAAAAAATCGCATTGTGTTTAGGCGACTTATAAAACCTAGTGCCTAAAGGTATGCTACACCCCAAGCAACTGGTACCAAACCGGATATAAAACACGTTTGCATTTATATACAAGCATGTGCAAAGCTGTATGTGCAAAAATTTCATGTTAGAAATTATTAATGCACATGCATTTCTTAACTGCCGCTGAACAAAAGCTACTAAAGTAGTTAATTGCTGGCACCCCAAATCATGCTCAACAATCCCTCTTGCTGAATCACAACTCCTCCGGAGTTGTCTCACGGCGCTCTGTATGGCTTGTAACCTAGCGTATTCTGTGAAGGCCCCGCCGCTTCTGTTTACTATGCTGGGGTATACTCGCCGTGCTCAGGGTCCGTTACAATAAATTTATATTGTGTGGCCTTTGTAAATGGTACCTTATGTAATCTATTCTTATCCTCTAACACGTGTTAATACTTCATTTCTATACGATTAACGGAGTATAAATTCCTAACGGTGCTCTTCTATCGAAGTGTTGCTGCTGGGTGACGTCGACGCGGTTTTGACGGCGCTCTGCTGATGGGCGGCGTCGGCGCTACTAAGCCGGCGTTTTGCCGCTTTGCGACGTCGGCACTGCTGTATCGGCGCTCTGCTACTATGCGACGTCAGCGTTACTGTGTTGGTGTTCTATAACGCTGCAAGCGGTCGTCACCGTCACGCGGGTTCACGGTAGGCGGTGGAGTGGCGGCGCTCCACCTTCAAATAGCCAAGCCTTGTTTGACAGTCCCGTATACAAGTCAAGGACTATTTGTTGGTGGCTGGGCGTTAACTACAACGACTCCGCTACTAACGCTTTGCTATTCGCGATGTTGGCGCATTGTCCTCGATCGGCGCTCTCTTCTGGGCAACGTCGGCGCTCTGCTGATGGACGACGTCGACGTTACCGTCACGCGGCTTGACGGTGGACTGTGGAGTGGAGGCGCTCTACCTCTAAATATTCAAGCCTTGTGTGGCAGTCTCTTGTACAAATCAAGGACAGCTCCAGTTGATTAGCGAAGTTGATGTGTTGATGGCGCTTTTGTTGCTACTGGTGTGGTCGTTGCTGTTAGTGATGTAGTCGTTGTTGCTGGTGTGGGGGTATGCGTTCGTGTGGGCTAAATTTCGCAGATATTTAAAATTCACACCCCCCCCTCCTCCCCCTCTTCGCGAGGCTCAAGTTCGACGGAATTTCAGGACTATACGGGCGCCCCACCGGTATACTGTTACCCCGTAGTTTCCCGTGACGAACCTCAAGTGGAAATTGCAGGCATCCCCCTCGATGTTGCGTAGAGCATTCCGTACCCTCTCGGCGATTTCTGGAAACTGGTCCAGCGCTGGTCCGCCGGCCTCGTCTGGAGGTTCCGAGGTTCGTGGTGGTGGCGGTGGTGCTTCTGCTTCCGGTGGTTGCTGGAATACCCTCAGCATGTGTGCCGTGAACGGGCCGGATATACACCACGGCCCTCCTTCGGATATCAGCACCCTCTCAACCGTTTTCACCACGTAAATTCGCAGCCGCTGTCGTTGGTTTGTTGTGGTACCTCCAGATATACCTCCTGTATTTGGGGGTCTCCCGCTAATGTCGCTGCCGGTATTCCCTCCTGAGGAACTCCCGCCGGTCACCTAAATGTAGAAGCCGTGCCAATATTCGCTGTCCGTGATGTGGCTGGTCACCTCTTCGTTGGTGAGGGCGAGCATGTACCAATTGTTCGCCACGTTGAGTGGCGCGAGGACAACCCGTTGGCCGAAGAGGGCGGTGTGGCATAGCCACCGTTGGATGCGCTGATTGTCCTCTCCCCGGTCGGGTTGTCTTAACTGCCAGACCACGAATGGGCTGAGCACTGTACCTCGTATGTTGAGCGTGGTTTCCAGGCCCTTCGCCCAGGCATCGACGACTGTGTCTGTCAGCCAGTAGGCTACTGGCGGACGTAGTTTTGTCCGCGGCGCGTGCTACGCTTGTGAACGCTGCTGTAGCCTGTACGGCGGCCGTGCGCGCGGCGCGGGCAGTTGTTTGGCTGCGCCGGCGCGTGCTGTTGTAGCCTGTTCGGTATCGGCACCTTCGGCGCGAGTGCCCTTCCTCATGCTGGATGTGGCCGCGTACCTTGCGGCTGCTTGAGCGTCCATCGCGTGTACCGACAGAGCGCGCTTCGTTTCGGCGTAGATGACGACGGCGTGCTTGCTGGCTGCGCGTGCGACGGCGATTCACCTAGCGGCTAGCTGGGTCGCCATTGTTGCTGCTGGCTGCGCGATTGCAAGCAGCGTCCCGTGGGTCTATGTTCGCCCCCACGCCTAGCATCTGGGTGCGCGGTCGCTTCGCGTATTCCTCGGCAACGTGTTCGCGCAATCGCTTCACGCTACTCTCCATTTCCCTCTTCCATATTCCTTGTCGACTGATTTTCGCTTTTGAAAATTTCTCGCTTATCCACGTGTGGCTGGTTCGCGGATTCACGATCGAATGACTGCCTCCACTGATGCGATGGTCTTTCTAATTTTTATTTATTATTTTTTTCTTTCCTTTTATTTGTGGCCAAAACTTAATTTAATTTGTACTAATTGTGTGCCTTCTGTTTGGCATGGTTCGCCTCCCGTTGCACTATGAACGCTGGGCTGTATCCTTTGGATGCTGTAACGCTCGTGGAGGCGAGTGTGATTTCTGGGAGGAGGTCATCCCACCGCTTATACTGTGTCTCCGTAAGCTGTGCGATAATCCGCTTTACGGTGCGGTTGGCGCGTTCCGTCGGGTTTTCTTGGGATGTATACGGGGCCGTGAATTGTTGGCGTACCGCCACCTACTGGAGGTAACGCTGCCAGAGCGTGCTAGTAAATTATACACCATTGTCCGAGATGAAGACCTTAGGTACGCCAAATCGGACGAGGATGCGCTCCCTAAACGCGCGGCGAAGTCCTTCCGCTGTGGCCTGTCCCGTGGGGACCAGCTCGACCCACTTGCTAAATCGGTCGAAAAACAACAGTAGCATGGCGCTGCCATGCGTGGGCCGTGGTAGGGGTCCAATAAAGTCGGCGCATACCGTGGCGAAAGGTGCTTGTGCGACCTGCTAGAGCATCTTGCCGGCTCGTTTGTGTTGCGCCTCCTTATACTTCTGGCAGGGCTCACATTGATGGACGTACCGGCTGATATCGCGAAGCATTCCTGGCCAATAATACGGATTGGTAATCCGTCCTACTGTTCGGCGAGTACCGATGTGTTCAGCGCTTGGTATGTCATGGTTTTCCCTCAGTACTCGTTGGCGGATGGGGTTGGGCACACATAGTTTCCATGGGACTGCCTCTTCCTCCTGGGATCGACACGGGATGTGGCGATAGAGCTGCCCTTCCTGTATCATGTAATCGGCCTATTTTCCCGGGTTGGTACGCACTTCGTCGACGCGTCTGTGCCACCACTTGCATCGCGGTTCCGAAAGTGTTGGTCGTAGTAGCGTTTCTAGTGGTTGTCGAGACAGTGCATCCGCGACTAAGTTGAGCTTCCCTTTGCGGTACTCGATTTCGAACGCGTGTTGTTGCATCTCCAGGGCCCATCGCGTTATGCGACCTGAGGGTTTTTCGATTAAAATTTAGCCTTTTTAGTAACATGTGGTCGGTTATGACGTTGAATCGGTATCCTTCCAGGTAGGGCCTCATTTCGCGTATTCCCAAGACTATGGCTAAGCATTCCTTTTCCGAGGCCGAATAATTGGTCTTTGCCTTATTAAGCTTCCGACTCGCGTATGTGATTACCCTTTCCCCCCCTTCCGACTCCTGTGTGAGTACTGCCCCTAGGCCGAAATTACTCGCGTCCGTCTGCGGGGTGAATTTCTTGCTGAAGTCTGGGCGCGCGAAGATGGGGGACTAGGTGAGTTTTCTCTTGATCATGTCGAATGCCTCCTGTTGTTCAGTTCCCCCTCCAGTGTTTTCCCTTCTTCAGGAGGATGTGAGTGGTTAGCGTAGCGAAGTCGGGTACGAACCGGCGGTACCAGGAAGCTATCCCGAGGTATTGGCGCACCTCCTTCACGTTGGTCGGGGGTTGTAGTTCCTGGATGGCGGCGACTTTGTCGGGGTCAGTGTGTATGCCCTTATCACTAATAACGTGGCCCAAGTACCGGCGCTCCTTTTTAAAATAGTCGCAGTTCTCGGGGTTAATGCGCAGTTTGACTCGCAGTAGTCGTCGGAGTACTCTCGCGAGTGCGTTCCTCCACCGTCGCTACTCCACTCATAGTCTCGAATTTTTGCAGTTCTTCGGCTAGAAAGTCGCGTATGCGGCTGCCTCATCTTCGTGATTGGGGTCCTCGTGTTCTATCCTGTTGACCCTCTCCCTGGCGGACCGTCGTCTTGTATTGCGCCCCCTTTCTTACTACTTGGTCGGCGATGGTTCGTTATGGCGGGTGGTTCGGGCTCCTCGGTGCTTGCTGCTGGCCCGCTTGGTGTTGTCGGCGTGAGTTGTATGGGTGGCTCCGTCAGTACGACGCGGTATCCACCGCAGGACACCGTAGCTCCCATTCCCCCTAGGGTGTCCAGGCCCAGAATGATGACGTCATGCATACTCAGCCGTCATGTTGTACGTTGTTGACGCATTGCTCGTCAAAAATTTTTTCTTTGTGATTCCTACAAAGCTAAGCGTGAATGTGACTTTTAAAGTGTGAAACGACATAAGTTCATTCCTAAATGAGACAGTGACTCTTGTTAATTTAAATTTTCATTATTTTCTATTTTTTCTAAGTTAAATAATGCCTTGCTCTTGTGGCCATAAAGTTGATCGCTCAACTAAAAAATAAAATTCAGTGCGCGAAATGCAGCGAATTGTTTCAATTGTCATGTGTTGGTTTGCTGCCCGCAGATGTAGAATTTCTCTTGAGCTCGGATAAGCATTTTTGTTGCAAAGCTTGCTCGAATTCTCGCCGAGATTCTTGCCGTTCGCCTCCACCCACCGTCGTTTTAGATGGCGGGGCTACCAACATCTCTAACATCACCGAATCTGGTTTTTCTACTAATGCGACTGTGAAGTCGCTTACCACCGTAAAGCGTCGCGACAACAATACTATTGAACCTAATAGCAACCAGCAAATAACATTAAACCCGTAAAGTTATGACGTTGAATCGGTATCTTCCCAGGTAGGGCCTCATTTTGCGTATTCCCCAGATTATGGCTAAGCATTCCTTTTCCGAGGCCGAATAATTGGTCTTTGCCTTATTAAGCTTCCGACTCGCGTATGCGATTACCCTTTCCCCCCCTTCCGACTCCTGTGTGAGTACTGCTCCTAGGCCGAAATTACTCGCGTCCGTCTGCGGGGTGAATTTCTTGCTGAAGTCTGGGCACGCGAAGATGGGGGTCTAGGTGAGTTTTCTCTTGATCATGTCGAATGCCTCCTGTTGTTCAGTTCCCCATCCAGTGTTTTCCCTTCTTCAGGAGGATGTGAGTGGTTAGCGTAGCGAAGTCGGGTACGAACCGGCGGTACCAGGAAGCTATCCCGAGGTATTGGCGCACCTCCTTCACGTTGGTCGGGGGTTGTAGTTCCTGGATGGCGGCGACTTTGTCGGGGTCAGTGTGTATGCCCTTATCACTAATAACGTGGCCCAAGTACCGGCGCTCCTTTTTAAAAAGTCGCAGTTTTTGGGGTTAATGCGCAGTTTGACAAGCAGTAGTCGTCGGAGTACTCTCGCGAGTGCGTTTCTCCACCGTGGCTACTCCGCTCATAGTCTCGAATTTTTGCAGTTCTTCGGCTAGAAAGTCGCGTATGCGGCTGCGTCATCTTCGTGATTGGGGTCCTCGTGTTCTATCCTGTTGACCCTTTCCCTGGCGGACCGTCGTCTTGTAATGCGCCCCCTTTCTTACGACTTGGTCGGCGATGATTCGTCATGGCGGGTGGTTCGGGCTCCTCGGTGCTTGCTGCTGGCTTGCTTGGTGTTGTCGGCGTGAGTTGTATAGGTGGCTCCGTCAGTACGACGCGGTATCCACCGCAGGACACCGTAGCTCCCATTTCCCCTAGTGTGTCCAGGCCCAGAATGATGACGTCATGCATACTCAGCCGTCATGTTTTACGGACTTGTTTTGCTTTGCTCGTCAAAAATTTTTTCTTTGTGATTCCTACAAAGCTAAGCGTGAATGTGACTTTTAAAGTGTGAAACGACATAAGTTTGTTCCTAAATGAGACAGTGACTCTTGTTAATTTAAATTTGCATTATTTTCTATTTTTTCTAAGTTAAATAATGCCTTGCTCTTGTGGCCATAAAGTTGATCGCTCAACTAAAAAATAAAATTCAGTGCGCGAAATGCAGCGAATTGTTTCATTTGTCATGTGTTGGTTTGCTGCCAGCAGATGTAGAATTTCTCTTGAGCTCGGATAAGCGTTTTTATTGCAAAGCTTGTTCGAACTCTCGCCGAGATTCTAGCTGTTCGCCTCCACCCACCGTCGTTTTAGATGGCGGGGCTACCAACATCTCTAACATCACCGAATCTGGTTTTCCTACTAATGCGACTGTGAAGTCGCTTACCACCGTAAAGCATCGCGACAACAATACTATTGAACCTAATAACAACCGGCAAATAACATTGGGTTCTGTGTACATCGTGATCGTATCTCTACGAGCGGAGAATGCACATATGCTCAATGTCATTACGGCCTTGCGCGAAGATAACAAGAATTTAGCGAGTATAACAGAAAGTATGCATTCAGATATGCTTGCTATGCAGCGTACTCTGCAAGAAAAAGATGGTGTGATTACATTACTAAAGACTGAGTTTAACGACCTACGTTCGTGTGTTAATGCTGCTGTTGACAAGTTGGTTGATTATAACAAACCTATTACTGCGGCTACTGCTAATGCTTGTCTACTCACGCTGCAAATTTCTCCCGATGCTTGCTACTCATCTACGTCTGTTGATGGTTTGCCGATCAACTTGCAGTCACCTGCTGTTGTCAGTGACGCGCTCTCTTCTGCTTGCTCTCTGCCTGTTCCCGCCAATGCTTTATCATCAGCGGTTAAAGAATCTACTTCATCTACTTCTGTTGATGCTCTACTGTCCAACATGCAATCAGCTGCTGTCGATAATGTTGCTCTCTCTTCAGTTATTTTCCCTTCTTAACCAGGCGCATGTGCTGGTGCTGGTACTGTATCCTCTCTCAAGAGCAAAAAGGCGGCCAAATCGCGCCAACGTTTAATGCCGTCAGCTGAAACTGAAATTACTACAGCATCCCCGCAGCATAATGCTAGTAAATCCGATTGGATCACTGTATCGAACAGAAACCACTATAAAATTATAGTTTAAAAAACTAAAACCTCCCTATTATAATTGCCATTCGTACTGTCATTAGGTATGTTACTTGAGAATAGGAATCGCTGCATCTTTTAGGCGCATCAATATTACATAGTTACATTCCGAGTTAATAAAAGGAAGGTAAAAATTAAAATAGTTTGCGTGTTGTTGGCTCTAATGTGAACGTGGAACTCAAAGATGCTATGCAGACTAGGTGGATTTATTTGGCCTCCTTTATGCCTACTGTTACATCCGACGACATAATGTAGTGAAGCACGCCAATATTGAAAAACAATTTTTGTCATTCCATAGGCTGGTATCGAAGGACACACCGGGGCACACATTAAAGCACGTTAATTTCAAACTGGGTGTTACGGAAAATTTACTGGAGACACTGCTCAACCCAGAAATTTGGCCGGAATATGTTACCGTGCGTCCTTTCCGTTTTTTTCAACAGAAGGAAGATCAAACAGCGAAATCGTAGTTGCCTCTACGTCTGAAAGTCAAAGCCAAAAACATATCAAGGTATATTTTCAAAACGTTTCTGGAATGAGGACCAAATCTAATATTGTAAGCGAATTGAGCTCACAGGAGTTTTATGATGTGTTTGTGCTGATTGAAACCTGGCTTAACACAAATTTCTTCGACTCTGAATTCTTCGACCCTAATTTGTATGACGTTTTTCGGAACGACAGAGATCCTACTAAAACTGCTTGTAACAGAGGGGGTGGTGTTTTGATCGCTGCAAGGCGGATGCTACGTGCTACTTCGGTCAAGGTGGACAACAATGACATGCTTCTAGATCAAGTTTGTGTCCGCTTATCTGGTTCCTTAGGGAAGGTATTCTTCTGCGCTTTCTACATTCCTCCAAGCAGTCACGATTCATTGTATAGAGCACATGTTGACAACATCATCTCCTTACACTCAAGGATTGGGGATCATCAGCTGTGTGTACTCGGTGATTTTAATCTAAGTAATATTAGCTGGTCATATTTGGACAACTCCTATTTTCTAACGCCTTTTAATGTCACTAACTCCTTTGAAGTTTATTTAGTTGACAACCTCTTAAGTATTGACCTCTGTCAAATCAATAGTTATCACAACAAATGTAATAGAATTCTNACCTTTTAATGTCACTAACTCTTCTAAAGTTTATTTAGTTGACAACCTCCTAAGTATTGACCTCTGTCAAATCAATAGTTATTACAACAAATGTAATAGAATTCTAGACTTAATTTTTATATCAAGTAATTTTAACTTTAAGCTTTTTGAGTGTTGCTTCCCAATTTCTCCGGCTGGTATTCATCATATTCCTTTAGTACTCACTATTGAGTTCTACGAGTTTTCTAATATCTCTCTGGGAAGTGACCGTGTTAGTTTTAATTTTAACAGATGCAATTTTGAAGAATTTAATAATCTACTGCTAGAGCTTGACTGGGATGGCATCTTTACTAACGTTAATGTTAACCGCAGTTTTGAATTGTTTAGGTCCACGGTGCATAATTTGTGTATGGAGCATATTCCAATATTTTCCAACAGAATATACAAGCATCCATGGTACACTAAGGTAGGGATGCCCAAATCAGCACATATGTGTCGCGGGCGACTGCGCGTGCAAAGCTTTGCACAGCGGTGCTGGGCAAGCGCGGAAGCAAAAAGTTATCGGAAAGGGAAAACGAAGTCAACAAAATAGTGAGATTGTATTTGTGACAGTGATGGAAAATGAGTGTGCATTGTGCCATTTTCGGCCCTTTCGGAAGCAGCCGGCACCTTCAGCACAATCGATTGGTTTTCGGCACTATTTTTGCGTAACTCAATGCAACTAATAAATATTTCTTTCGGATCTGCAATTAAAAATATTTATTTTACATTTAATCGTATGTGCTTAAACTGATAAATGATATAAACATAGAAACACAAGCAGAAGAATCCCGCTTCCACATTCTGAATATGCGCTTAACATTTTTGTTTAAACAAATTTGTCGAAATTTCATCTCTAAAGCAAATATTAAATATCATTTAATATATACTTTAGATATAAATAANACTCTCTTGAAATAACGTGTCGGTTTTAAGTTAATATTTTCATTTCTGCATTATATTCTTAAAAAAGGTGATAGATCCGCATACAGAAGGTAATAATGCACTTAAGGGTAAATTTTTTAAAATAATTTTATTAAGCAAAAGTTCAATTTAAATGTAACGAAAATAGCGGTTTTCAACGAGTATTTTTTTTGTTAATTTTTGTGAATATTAAGGAATTTGTTGTATCCCCGGAAGACATCGCGTTATTATTCTTTGTTCAATTGAAAGCTTAGAAATTTGGCTAATATAGCGTGAAAAGACTACCCGCAGAAAATGGCAGATAAGTGGTATTTCTTAACTTAGAAAATGTATTAAGGAAAAATCTAAAAACGCAACTAGTATATAGTAACACCACTTTAGATCTATTTTAACCCTAAAATTAAACTTTTTAGATGAATTTGAGAGCGCTGAACTAGAATATGAATCCATTTAATTTAACAAATAAATAGTTTTTGAGATATTAGCAAAAGTCATGTTTTCCAGAACCTTTCGGCCCTGTTGCTAGAAATCTTGTGATGAATGACTGTGAGGTTTTCAACCATCGCATATTGGCTTTGGAACTATTTCAGTCAGTTCCTTGTTTATAAAAAACTTTATTCAACTTCACTCTAGAAAGCATTTCAGACATAGATACCATTTTCACAGATAAAATTCCTGATAATTTCACCACAGCCATTAAGATATCCGCCGTAGAGTTTCTTTTTGCGTTACCCAACACTACAAAACCTGCCATCGCAACTGAGAGTACCGAGGAGTGAATATGTCAACTTATGTCATGATCATTTCCTCTGCCATTTCTTCTGAAGATCTACAGGCGGCCACAAGGGTAAAACTAAGGCATAAATAGTGAAGTGATTAAATCTTAAAATTTTTAATCAATCGCGATAAGTTTTTAGGAAATTATATCGCAATTTTTTTGCTAAAAGCTTTGGCTGCGCGGTTTTAATAAATTTTGTATAAGTCTGCTCCTATGACCATAGAATATTGTGTTCAAAAGAGTACGATAATTTTCACTTACACGTGCTTGAGGCATAAGAGGGAGGATACCCAAGAAATCCTTCCCACTCACCTACGAAGTCCACGTGTTTAAAAGCCTACAGTCCGGAAGACAACAGATCTGCAATCCTGTATAGCCATAAGGTAAGAATTCTGTACTCCAGAATCAAAAAAGCCGCCATAACCTTTAGGCATTCAAGTCCACGCGATAAAAGTATCTTTGTACTCTGAGGACGAAACGATAAAAGATCCGGATTTCCTCAAATCTTGGAGCAGTCCTGCTCGAGCCAAATTCAGCCCCAAGTTTGAAAACCTGCATGCAACTACTTTCATGTATCAGCACAACGAATTTCAAAATTTTCTAAGAGTAGCTTTGGAAAATATTTACGAAAATATATATAGTTTATTAAACTGGCGAAATAGTCCTGATAAGTCTTGCTTAAAACTTCCGAGAATTAATTTCTTTAAAGTCTTCATTTTTTTATTGTCATATCGTCATTCTTCTATATAATTTTTTTTCTTTTGCTTTGTAAATACAAACTCTTTTCTCTATCGCTTAAAATTAGTTAGTTTGCTCTAAACTACAAATTAAAATAATTTTTGGGAAAAAGATTTAAGATTACAATTAGAATTATATAAAGCCAGCAACAATTACATACGCATATTTATAAACAATAATTTAAAGTTTAATCTGCTACAACTAAAACCTGTTTGCGCAAACATCGTTGGAGCACCCTTCAAAATGTGAGTACTTAAACAAACATGTATAAATATGCCTATCTCACCTAGTAATAAGGTACAATATTATGAGAGTTGTAACAACGATTAGTGTTACTCACTAGGTAATTGTTTTTGGTTGCTTACACTTTTTTTTTTCTTATTGTTTGTATTCTTTGCTTAAGCTTTGCCGAATTGTCATTCTAAGGGCCGTTTTCTCATCTAACCTTTAGTTTACCGGCCACTTTATCGTCTCGATATACGAGTTTTCGTTTTCTCATCAGCGCATTAATTTCTCGAATCGATAAACTGTTGCTCCCCCGATGCAACCTTTAAAATTTGTACCCAACTTTAAATTTTGGTTTGGTTTTGGTTCATGAGTCAGATATATTAGATATTTCAACCAAGGTTTTGGTTTTTGCTAACAGTTGCTCTTGCTCTATATTTGCTTATGTTGCATTGCCAACCTTTGAAATTTTATGACGAATGTAGTGAAGTTTCACTCCCGGAAATGTAGTGAAGTTTCACTATACGGAATAACAAATTAATTTTTACCGGCAAGGTAAGAAAACGAAAACACTTTAAAGTGAGGAACAATTTATCTGCCCTGTTAGTAAAGGCAACTTTACTGCTTACATTAGAAAACGGCCCTAAGTTCCATTTTTCCTTGCATTTTAATATACAAATAAGCCTCTGCCTAGTAACATATGTACATAAATAAATATATGAATGAGTATACGCAACTACATATATGCATGTACATATGTACACTTAAAATTTTAGAGAAGACTCAAGTAAAAATACTATAATGAATAAAGAGTAGATCATTGTAATTAAGTCTTGTGAGTTAACTATGTAGGCGTGGGTTCGCGTTCGTTGGGTAATGGAGAGGTTAAGAGTAAACTCTCAATACATTGGTAGGGCAGGGATAGAGAGAACATATGGAGGCCAAACAACATCCCAGACCTCCAATCTCAGGTATGATGAATTTATTTTGTTTACGCCTATTGTCACTTCGCGCAGTACTTTTTTTTGTGTTATGGTCAGTGGTAGATGACCTATGTATAGTTTTTCGCTTAGGTTCATACTTCTTTTTTTTGCTGTTCCGAAGTCCGTCTGTTTTACTGTGCTGTTTTAAAGAGTCCGTCCGTATTCCATGAATAAGAGCTGAATGCAACTTCTCTTGACATTTTTATGAATGAATGTTTTTTTTTTAATGTCGGTTTCGTTCCGTAGTGCATGAGATACTTTTTATATATGCTCATACTAGGGTGGATTGCTAGGAGCAAGAACCCCGACATTCCCGAGTGACTAAGCCTGGATAACGAAAACATGCACGCCCGCTCTGAGCTCCCTAGTGTCGGTCCATGACCATCTGCGGGAATGTAAGGCGAACCCTACTATATTTATATATATAACTATGTTTTCCTTTACATTGGTGTTATATAAGTGATGATTAAAGAAATAGTTTTGGGTATACAAGCGTTTCAATTTAGATAAATGTCAATTTAGATAAATCTACGATATTTCAGTAAATGTTGTATCCGACTTGTTAAAAATTAGTATGTAAGGTAAAATTTTGGAACAAAATAGGATTATTATTACATCTTTAGAAAATGGGTGAGGCCCCGCCCACTTATGATGAAATGCTGTATCTCAGTATCCGCTTCACTAATCCGTACCAAACTCAGTATGAGCCTTGCCTAAGCTATATCTTACATAACTGCTAAAAATTCTTGAAATCGGGCGATAAACACGCCCACTTCCCATATAACGGTAATTTACAGAAACGCGAAAACTGCGATAAATCAATAGCTACTGAAGCTAATTCACTCTAAATCGATTCTTGGAATAACCTCTTAGCATTAAATAAAATTATTATAACTTTTTGGATAATGGGCGTTGCGCCGCGCACTTTTGACCACAAATGTATATCTCGGTAACCGAATTATCAATTTGTACCAAACTCGGTGCACTTGATAGAAATGCGTTGAAAATCAGAAAACTCCGATATTTCAGTAATTGAGGACGCTAATTTACTCCAAGTTAATACTTACAAAATTCTCTTAACAATAAATAATATTGATTCTTTTTTCTTTTGGGCCAATGTTGTAAATTTATTTGTGTATTTGTATTTGGAGCTTTTCGGCCGGTGTTTTGAAAATAAAAACAAAGTTTGTTTTTTTCTCCTACGCGTTTCGACGCATTTTCGCGTCATCTTCAGGGAGTCTGTTTATTAATTTGCAAAAACGAAAAACATTATTAGTAACAAGCAAAATTATTTAGAACAATACAAACATAGTTAGATTTCAACATATTTGACTTACATTAACATAAAAATTAGTTTAATTATTCACAATTTTAAAAAACGACATAAATACATTTTCCGGACACCACATTTAACATTTAGCAACTTCTTTATCTTCCGATAGCTTAAACATTGTGTGTTATTGCAGTAGCATATGCACAGTTTATATTGTCAACATCTTCTTTGTAGTTCATCGCTTTACATATATTTTGTTGTATGCGTAGCCCTTCTAATGTCATCCGCTTTTTAGTTCTGTTCTCCACGTCTAAAATTCTGGCGTTGGCGAAATCTGCTGTGTGATTGTTTGTGGTCAAGTGCTGCGCTAACGCTGTGGTGTTTTTCTTATTTTTGGCGTCAAGTT
>NW_016157735.1:191279-193486 GCF_001687245.7 Rhagoletis zephyria | reverse complement strand
TATATCATTACTGTCCTGTTACCCTTGTCCGCATTCGTAATGATTGTGGAATCCTTGTGCTTCTGAATAAATCTTCTTATTTCTTAGTAAATTTTAAGTATAAACTTTTCTTTTGGACTATTTTTTAATTTGTTTTTAAACGTGTTAACCTTCGTTGCAAAATTGCTTCTCTCCATATCTTTTTGTCTATCGTCTTCCATCGTTTGTATGCTTTGTTCAATATCCGCTATTAAATGTATAGGTGAGAATGTTTTCCTAGAAACAGGTAGTGCGAATTTATTTCCCATCGATAGTAACCACCGACACTCCGCGGGGATGGCGAAAAAAATAAACTTTGTTTTTATTTTCAACACACCGGCCGAAAAGCTCTAAATACAAATACACAAATAAATTTACAACATTGGCCCAAAAAAAAAAAAAAAAAAAAAAAAAAAAAAAAAAAANAACCGAAACAACAAATACGAAAAACACAAAATAAACAAAATGAAGCACTTTTTCCAGCACATTAGATTTAAGTACGATCTGGACACCTGTTACACCATCAAACAGTACAACAAAAACTATAAAAAACTTGCAAAACAACAACAAAGGTTAAAATTCTTACTCCAGTGTAAGGATTTCGGAGTCATACCGAAAAAAAAGAATCATCAAATTAATCGGAGAGCTAAACCGAAACAACAAATACGAAAAACACAAAATAAACAAAATGAAGCACTTTTTCCAGCACATTAGATTTAAGTACGATCTGGACACCTGTTACACCATCAAACAGTACAACAAAAACTATAAAAAACTTGCAAAACAACAACAAAGGTTAAAATTCTTACTCCAGTGTAAGGATTTCGGAGTCATACCGTCACATCTAAAGGGTAAGACCAGCAAAATTACACACGGGTTCAAACTAGACACAACGAAGAAAGAAATGCAAAAAATTTAAAAACAATTTTTAATGAAAATTCTAAACTTAGAAGTAAAAGAGGCAAACATACAAATAAAAATCATTAGAGATACCATTGGACACATTGAGAAAAAGTTACTGAAGATCATTGAAGGGAAAGAATTCAACCCCATAGTAGAAAGCCAAAAACAGTTCCTAAGAAATATCAGTAACAAAACGGAAAATAATCTTAAATTAAAACTCCAAACATCTATCAGGAAAAACTTTGAGGTATTTGGATTGAGATGCAATGAAGATTGGTTCACCAATAAAACCGATATCGCCATCCCCGCGGAGTGTCGGTGGTTACTATCGATGGGAAATAAGTTCGCACTACCTGTTTCTAGGAAAACATTCTCACCTATACATTTAATAGCGGATATTGAACAAAGCATACAAACGATGGAAGACGATAGACAAAAAGATATGGTGAGAAGCAATTTTGCAACAAAGGTTAACACGTTTAAAAACAAATTAAAAAATAGTCCAAAAGAAAAGTTTATACTTAAAATTTACGAAGAAACAAGAAGATTTATTCAGAAGCACAAGGATTCCATAATCATTACGAATGCGGACAAGGGTAACAGGACAGTAATGATATATAAGGCAGATTACCAACAAAAAATAAAAGACCTCTTAAATGATAAATGTACATATAAGGCTATCAGAATTGACCCGACCCAACAGCTTTTAAGGAAAAACAACAATTTGGTGAATGACATCTATAAAAATAAAAGCATTGACTTTAAACTTAAACAATACTTGACATGCACGGCAGCTACAGCACCAAGACTCTATGGCTTACCCAAAATCCACAAAGAGAACACACCTCTTCGACCAATTTCATCATCTATGAATGTACCATGCTTCAAACTGGCAAAATATGTGGGGCAGACCCTTAAAAATATCGTTTCTGAAAACTTTAACGTGAAAAACTCATTTCAACTGAAGGAAAATATTAAAAACATAACTGTTGATGATGATGAATTGCTTATATCCCTGGACGTCGTATCTTTATTCGCGAATATACCCATCCATTTGGCGATTAACACAATAATGAAGCAGTGGTCAAGCCTAGAAAAGCATACAACAATAACCAAAAAACAATTCCTAACAATATTAGAATTTTGTCTGAGGGAAAACAACTACTTCGTCTACGATGGAACCTTTTACCAGCAAGTGTATGGTATGCCGATGGGTAACCCTTTATCGCCCACTATAGCTGACATTGTTTTAGACAAAATTATTGACGACAGCATTATCGAGCTAA
>NW_016157735.1:173062-188959 GCF_001687245.7 Rhagoletis zephyria | reverse complement strand
TACATCCCGTAAACTCTTGTTGCTAATTCATTTTCCTTATTCAACCAACTACTATCAAGTGCAGCCGATTTGCCGCTATTTAAACTAGACAGCGTGGTTGTTGTTGTCAATTATATACATCCATTTGCTTATTTGCTTTTTTCTACCGCTTAGACTTGGTTGCTTTTTCAATTTTTCCTAATAAACAATCGTGGTACAAAGCTCAATAAAAATATTAAAAATAAACTTTGTTTTTATTTTCAACACACCGGCCGAAAAGCTCCAAATACAAATACACAAATAAATAATATTGTTATTATTACAAAAATGTAGTTTTATTAAATTGCGTACGTGCAAGCTACGTAATAATTACAGCAATATTGCAGAGTTGTTGCTTTCCTGACGACATGTTGCTGATGCTCAACTTAAAATTTTCTAAATGTTGCAGAAATTGAGCAGTAACAATTTTTATGTTGCTTTTGATTTGCCAATGATGAGTAACTGATTGTCAAAATTTTGTTCGCCCAAATTTTGGCGTAGAACATGATACTCGTTCATAAAAGAGTAACACTGCCGCATTAATTGCACCTCGAATACATTCATTCCTATCCTATACTGTGATACATATTTGAATTACTTAATTGATTTAATTAAAGTTGAATTTGATTGTTTAAACCCTGGAAGGTTCCTCAGAGATAAAGCCTTTTCAAACCCATTTCTATTGATACCCATATTGCAGCAATTCATTTAACTAATTGAACAAAATTTTTAACATGCGGCAACTCTGTTAATGTTTTAACCTATATTTACTTGATTTTAAACATTTTCAATTCTACATGTCAAAACACGTCTTTTTTAAGCATTTCGAATTGAAATATTCATAAAAATAGTTTTGGCCGCATAAATCGGCTAAATACCCCTATGTGCGCCATTAGGTAAATTGCATTTCCAAAGATTTTTTCAAAATAAATAGCGATGAGGGATATTTCACCCGCCGGTGATAAGAAATCGTAATCACTATAACGCACATCACTGATATCACAATCACGTTTACATTCAAAATTACAATTCATAATTTCGTTTTGTAGCAAATATGAAATATAGGTATATCCATTTACTTAAATGTAAACGGATTAAGAATCAAAGTGCTAGAAGAGATTTGAGTGTTTGGTACAAAAAGTATTTTTGATGTTGAAATTGTACTTAAAATCGGCAAATTGTACTTGTGCACTTTTTAAAATTAATTGTACTGAAAAAACTAAAATTGTACTTAAAATATCCACACTGTTTCACTGGCGCTGTACTTGCTGCAGCGATGCCAGATTTGAGCGTACCCAATTTTTTACCGATAATAACTCATGCGAGGGATTTGGGTATTGGGCATTTTACAAGCCTATTAAAAAGTACACATATCTGTGTTCGTATAGAATAGTAGCTTATGTTGGAAGACTGGCTTTAGTATAATGAACCATTCGCAGCATACGATTGCGAAAGACTCACTGGCGCCGAGTCGTTGAAGAACTCTTGGAAAATAAACGTAAAAGACGGTAATGTTAATGGCGATGCTAGCAAGTCAATATTCGTATAAAGTTTCATAAAAAAATTCCTTGTGGTTTAAAGAATATAGGAAATGGTAGCCAATTAGAACTTTTGCTTTACAAGAAAAATATACATAGCACATTTACTCAATACTTGGTCTGGCATCACTATTTGAGCATTGATGTGCTCAGCTCACTGTTGCCAAGGTAGTGCATTTTTATTTATTTATTTATTATTTATTATTTATTATTTATTATTTATTATTAGTATTATCAACAAACAGTACGCTTACAGACTATATGACAAATATATTCATAGAATAAGGGAAACCCTTATGACAAGTGCCTTATGAGTAAATTCTTAAAAGTAAACTTTGAGTAAGAAGAATCGAAGTCTAAAGATGAAGAAAGCATTAAATTGGGAGAGAGTCCTCCTTAAAGGAGCATTCATACCATAAAGCAGTTTTAACAACACCCACAAAAAACAATTCATTACAACGAAGAATACGTGAGGGAACATTAAAACGAATTTTCATAAGGAGGTGCGAGCAATCTATAGAGCCTACAATTATGTCAAAGACAAAGCACATCGATAACAAAGTATGCCTGGACTCTAAGGACATGAGATTTATCAACAAACAATGAGAACGATAGGACGGAATAGGGTCTACAAATTTCAACGGACGCAGAGCAAAGCGCATAAAAGCCCTCTGAACAGACTCCAATCTGTTCACATGAACTGTATGAAAAGGTCTCCAAACAAATACAGCGTATTCTAACCTCGACCGAACTAAAGACGAATACAACAGTTTGAGAATATACGGATCGGAAAATGACGAGCAGTTGCGACGAATAAAGGCCAACATCGCGAATGATTTAGAAACAATAAAGTTTATGTGGGTGGTGAAGGTGAGCTTGGAGTCAAAATAAACACCCAAGTCTTTAAAATCAGTAATCGATTTTAGCGGGACATTCGAAAAACAGTAAGAGGTTGGAACAATACTAATCACTTTTGCAAAAGAGGTATAATGACATTTACCAATATTGAGGGACAAACGATTACGCGCACACCAACCGTACAAATTATCAAGCTCACCCTGGAGAATCAATGAGTCTTCTCTATTTTTAATTTCATAGTATATCTTCAGGTCATCCGCATATAGAAGAAACTTACACTTTGAGAAACAGGAAGATATATCATTAATAAAGATAACAAATAATAACGGACCTAAGACACTACCCTGGGGAACACCAGAGGAGGAGACAAAAGAATAAGACGATACATTATCAAAACGAACAACACAGCGTCTGTTATATAGATAGGATGTGATCCACTTCAGAAACTCTGAATGAAAGCCCAGGCCTTCAAGTTTAGCTATCAATATTCGATGAGGCAACCTGTCAAAAGCCTTAGAGAAATCGGTATATATAGCGTCAATTTGGAATCCCTTTTGAAAGGTTTCCAAACAGTCCTCTGTAAAAGCAGCTAAATTGGTTAACGTAGATCTGCCCGGCACGAACCCATGTTGGTTGGGACATAATAAATGTTTAACAGCAAAGTAAATTTTATCTTTTACTATGGACTCAAACATTTTTGAGAAAGTGGTAAGCTTAGAAATCGGCCTATAATTCTCAATACAATTTTTGTTACCTCTTTTAAGAATTGGCGTAATAAAAGTCAATTTCCAGTCATCGAGGAAAACTCCGGCAGATAGAGACATGTTAAAAATGTGCCTCAAAGGCGCAATTAGTGAAGGACAACTTTTAAATAAAATAACCGAGAGGCCGTCTACATCAGTGTTAGTGGATAGTTTAAGCTGGTTAATGCCATTAGCTACATCCTCGTCTGTCAACTTTAATTTCCCGAAGTTAATGGGAGTATATAAATTTGACAAAAGATCTTCAGGAATAAAATCATTATCAGAATTACCTGAAATAAAGTTGGAAGAAAAAAATCAGCAAAAGGATTAACAGCTTCGGAGATGGAGTTGGCTGACACCACGTTAAGCTGGACCGATGCAGGTATATTAGAGCAATTTTTCTTTGATTTAATATAACTCTAGAAGAACTTGGGATAAGATTTAATATTGCTTTCTACGCCGCGAATATAATTCCTATACAAAGATTTATTGAGCCTGTTAAATTCAGCTCTATAAAACACGTAACGCTCACGCAAATTAACATCGTTGGAATGCTTTTGTCTTTTGTAGAACTTATTCTTCTTATTCCTTATACGTTTGAGTTCTTTAGTAAACCATGGACGCTTAGCGGTTTTCGAATTAAGAATTGGGATGTGACCGACACAAATATCACAAAGTTTAGACTTAAAAATATCGTAGCAACCAGTTACATCCACATTTCCAAAGAATTGGGACCAATCCAAATCAAACAAATTATTCAATTCAGCAAAATTACAACAAGAGTAGTTAAAAGCAACCGTCTGACTAGCAGTCGGTAATTCAAAATATTGGTAAAATTCAAACTCCAAAACCATAGGGCTATGATGCTGATTTGGAGGGGAGATGTAACTGCCCGCATGAGAGAGCTTGAAATTTATATTAAAGCTAATAAATATCAAATCTAAAATTCGGTTTAACTCATTAAAAAAACCATTGATTTGAAATAATTCAATACATAATAAATTATCAATTAAATATGATTCAGATAAAGTAGTAACATTTGATGGGGTGAGGAAAATATTGTTATCAATAAAGCTCCAGGAAATATTACATAAATTAAAGTCACCTAAAACACAAAGTTGGATGTTTCCAATTTTCTCGTGGAGTGCCAGTATATTGTCAACATGTGCCTTGTATATGACATCACAGCTGCCCGGCGGAATGTAGAACACAGAAATGTACAGCACACCACAGGTGCCATGTAATTTTACACAAAGCTGATCCAACAGGGAGTTGGCATCTAGCAGCGGATAAAAAGAAGCTCGAAGATATCTGCGCGCAGCTATCAGTACACCACCACCCCTACTAACACCAGTTTTAGCAAAATCTCTGTCTTTGCGAAAAACGTCAAGAGAGCTGGATTAAAGAACTCCGCATCGAAAAAGTTAGCATTCAGCCAGGTTTCTGTCAGAATGAAGCAGCCATAATCCAATTGTGAGCTGAGAATGTAGACAGATTCGGATTTTGTCCTGAGTCCCGAAGTATTTTGGTGACAGATACTTATTTTCCGATCACCAGAAGTGGAATGACTTTTTACTTCTTAGGCTGCGGCTGGGCATCTTTTTGAAAAAAATCAAAAGGCCGGACAGCAACGTTGGAGGGCCAAATATCCGACGACAGAATTTTTGAGTGGTCAGATTCTGAAACTCCAAGCTAGAAATTAATGTGCTTAATAGTTTCCAAATCAGAATCCTTTTTGACCAGTTTATAGCATACAATTGTCTTCTTATCGATAGCTGCATATTTAGCCACATAGCCAATGATGTCATCAGTCCTTACAGTAGGCAAAAACGATGATAAGTGCAGCCATTTGCGGCGAACAACAACTCCCTGCTCCGAGTTCTCATTTAACCCAAATACACACCGCCTGTCTCTTATGAGTACGCTTTTTATCCATAGCGGACCACTGTGCATTATTTGCTTGCGCATTGTTGTTGCGTTTAGCGGGGCCAGCAGTTGGTGAACAGGCAGAAGTTCAAGCAGGCGGAAGAGATGAAGCAGAAAAACCGATGTTATTACCAGGAGTAGTTGGCGAGCGAGTAAAAGCAACAACAGCAGAAAAACCGGTATTACTACTAGGAGTAGTTGAAAAACCGGTATTAGTATCAACTACATCAAGAGCGGTATAACCAGTATTTATACCCGGCGCATCAGAAACACAATGCATTTCAGAACTTTTTCGTACTGCCACGGTATTAGAGTCAGCAACAGCATCATTAGATGGCGCAGTGCAAGCGCGCTTTGGCAATTTACCAGGCTGAGCAACAACACTATCACTAGCTTTTGCTTGCGAACGCGTCGTTCTTTTGTTTCCACTAGTAGCAGGAGGAATTATCATTTTCTGGTTCAATTAATGCGATAAAAATGCTTTTTAATTTTTCCAAATCCGAAATCGCGTTTAAGATTTTATCTTTCAGCCCACAATGGGCCGTACAATTAGTACATAAAGACATTATTGCGAGATAAAAGAACATAAACACAGAGCGATAGAAAACACGACCGAACTATTCTGCAGTCACAGGTTTTGCTCTAAATTTAGTGCTTTTGGGAAACCAAAAAGCCAAAATAATTGGAATTCAATGCTTGGTGCGTTATTTAGTGATGCTTTCTTAATTTAAGCACACCGAATGCATAGGAACATATGTATGTACAATATACACTATACACTAATATTCTACATTAAGATGGAATTCATTTACTGAATAAAATGTGAGGAATAGGTAAATTAAATATGTTCTGCGTTGTTAAAGATGTATTGAAATTAATTTATTAATAAAAACGTGAGGAAATGGATATATATATACACTTTTTACTGAATCAAAATAATTATTAAACATGATAATAAAAACTTGGCGCTTTTGTTTTGGAAAAATTGGTCTTTTTCTGGTGTCCTGATGTCACACTGGCTCAGTTATCGCTAAAGTACACATACATACACGCATTTTTACTTGAAAATAAGTGTGTAGTGGTTAATATGTATATGATGCCATCTCCGTACAGCTCACTTCACCTCGCCTAGCACGCTCGCCTGCGCGCAGTTTGCCCGCGACGTCGACTGCGTGCACCTCTGCTGTGCATCCCTACCTACACTAAGGTTTTGAAGCGTCTCAAAAATCGCTGCAATAAGTATTATAAAAAATTCAAAGCGTCAAATAATACCTTGTATCTCTATAGTTATAAAAGCTGTTCTTCAGGGTTTAGAAAAATGGATAGAACCCTTCGAAACAAATATATAAAAAATTTCAAGGACAATATTAAAACTAACCCGAAAGATTTTTGGTCATTTATTAAATCTAAAAATGTAAATCTAATATACCAACCTCGATGGTCTATAATAATAAGCATGCGGATTCGGCGGAAAATGCCGCTAATCTGTTTGCTGAATTTTTTAGTGCCAATTTTGTTGCTGATGATTGATTGGAGCTAAATACTTCAAGTGCATCGGATTCCTCTCTTTCGTTATCCTTATCAGAGGTGGATGTTCAAAAGGGTATTGCATCCCTGAAATCATCAACCCAAACAGATATTGATGGTTTATCGTCATTCTTTTTAAAAATTTGCCAGGCTCTTATAAAGCCGCTAATGCTAATTTTCAATTTATCGCTTTCTTCGGGAACATTTATTAGTGAATGGAAGAAGGCAAATATTACTCCAATTTTTAAAAGCGGAAATAAAAATGACGTTAAGAATTATAGACCTATTGCTAAATTGTCAACGGTTGCCAAGTTATTTGAAGCCATTATGAAGGACAAAATGGTCTTTTCAGTTCGAAATATCATATCTCCGAAACAGCATGGTTTTATTAAAGGCAGATCCACCGTTTCCAATCTAGCGATTTTTACGGACGACTGTCTGGAAAGCTTTACGGCTGGGTATCATATTGATACGGTATACACTGATTTTTCAAAAGCGTTTGACAGAGTTTCCCATACAATTCTGCTGGACAAGCTAACCTGTTTAGGGTTTCACTCTAAATTTTTATCTTGGATTAAATCATATTTAAGTGACAGGTACTGTTCAGTGGTACTCGACCACACGTCCTCCCGATCTTTTCATGCCAGTTTAGGTGTTCCCCAGGGAAGTATCCTTGGACCGTTGTTATTTATTATTTTTATTAATGATATTAGTTTATGCTTCCTACATGAAAAATTTCTCCTGTACGCAGATGACCTGAAGGTTTATTCTGTCGTAGCAAGAACCGAGGATTCCCTCGCACTTCAGTCCTGGTCACGCCTGGTGCGTGAAGAATCGACTTTTTCTTAATATAGATAAATGTTCTCATTGCAGTTTTTCCAGAAATCTTGATACTGTAAATACTACTTATTCTATTGCGGGTTCTCAACTGAAGACGGTGGACACGGTTAAAGATTTAGGAGTATATTTTGACTCAAAACTCACGCTTGCAAGCCACATAAATTTTATAGTGCCAAATTCTTACTCTCTATGTTAGCATTCGTTCGTCGAAACAGCTCAGATTTCTTGGATCCGTATACACATAAGAAATTGTTTATTGCCTTTGTTAGGTCCCGTTTAGAACATGCTTCCATTATCTGGCGGACTGCCCAGGTATCATATATAAATAGAATTGAGCGTATTCAAAAGATTTTTATTAAATTTGCACTGCGATCTTTAAATTTCACACAACCTTTGCCTTCTTATAACTCGCGATGTGTACTCTTAAGATTAGAATCACTTGATAATAGAAGAAAATATCTCTTGTTCCTTCATAGTAAAAGTCATAACTAGGGATATGTACTGTCCTGATATTCTAAGTAGGATACCTCTCAATATCCCTACTAGGAACTTGCGTCACTTCGAAATATTCTATTTGTATAGAATTAAATCTAATTATGCCATCAATGCTCCTATCAGTCGAGTTCTTAGAGAGCTTAATCAAATCAATCGAGTTATTGATATTGACCTCTCACTTTCTGGAGGGATTTTAAATAATATCCTCTTAAACTTGTCATTTTCGTTGTTGGTGTTTAAACTACCTTAATAATAATTGATAGTTAGATAGTTTCTTAGTAGTCAGTATGAAAATATGTATTCACTGATGATAAATAAATACATAAATTTTTTATGCGGTGTTATATGGTGCTTCGCGATGATGCTGATCCATGCGTGGTGGCGATCGCTGCTGACATGCCTGTCTCGGTTGTGGTGATATCTTAATGGGGTCGTCACCAACGTGTCTTGCTATTTCTCGTGGGGCGTACATGGTCGATGATGGGCGCAAAAGTAACGGTAAGCACATGGTTGCCGTTGGTTAGCACGTCAGCGTTTGGTGCGATGGATGTCGTTGGCGGGTGTTGCGGCTGTGTATTCAGTGGTGGATATGCGTTGGTTGCCTAACAGACGCATTAGCAGCACTTTCGTCTCCCCAGTGGGCCTCATGTTCGTTGTATGCTGCTTCAATCGCGAGAAATTTTGCGTGAAGTTCCGGATCGACGAGTGCTTCGGCGGCCCATGTCGCCATGCGTTTTCGTATCTATCGAGTTGTGCCTGTGTGTTCGATGCAAGTTCCTGTGTGAGATGGACACCAACTGTTCCTTGGATACGCTGTCCAGCCACGCTATGCTCACTGGTTCTGTCATGCCTGGTTTAATTATCGGCTTCGAAATGTTCTCTTTGTAGTGTATTATTTGGTTTAATTATCGGCTTCTAAATGTTCTCTTTGTATTGTACTATTTGCAGGATCCCTGCTCGTGCGCCAATTGTAACGTAGCGTTTTCTGTGAAGGCCCCGCCGCTTCCTTTTTCTATACAGAATTCATATTTCTTGAAATTATTTTTAATATTATTTTACAGTGAAACGATTAATAATCGATTATTGAAACACAAAATTACGATACAATTAATCGACAATTGGACAAAAATAATCGATTAATTTAATCAAATGATGAGTCGCTGCCATCCCTAGTCGCAATTCTGCATATACAAACAGTTTGAATACCGCAGTATAACAGTATCATACATTGTATAGATACGTTTTGGAAGTCACCCAGCAAAAAATCGGTAATTGCTTTTAGTGGTAACGTGTTCTAGAAGGCATAGCGTTATAATGCCTTCGAATTTTTTCGCTTCTTTTAGGCATTGTCGGTAATGCAAAGTAGAATGTCCTACAATATTTTATTTATTTCGCTTCTTTGTTTCATTTTGGGGAATGCAAAGTAGAATGTCCTATAATATTTCTTTCTTGATTCGCTTCTTTGCTTCATTTCAGGGAATGCAAAGTAGAATGTCCTACAATATTTTTTTTATTTCGCTTCTTTGCTTCATTTCGGGGAATGCAACGTAGAATGCTGCATCGTAGTCAGCTGAAAAATAGAATGAATATCAAAAAAATCTTTTTCTACCGTTAGTTTCTGTGGAAATTTGTCTCGCATAAAAATCATGTTTTGCTTTGTTCAATTTGCAGCGAAGTTGAAGTCAGTCAATGAAGTGAAGTACATGAGTGAGGAAGTACAATTTTAAGCTTAATTAAATATGCATGTATGTACATACCGATTTTTAAGTAAAATCTAAATACCCAAATACATACATATGTTTGTATAAAAACTGATTTATAAAAATTTTAATTAAATTTAATCTTTTAAGACATTTTCTGATATAATATAAATAAGTATGTACTCATCTGGGCATTCTACATTAGTTTCTCTGTAAGGCATTCTTTGTTCGCTTCTCTGGATTCTGTTTATCCATGCGTTCTCCCGTCGTTTGAAGGTAATGCTGCGGGTAAGGGCTTACCGCCAATGACATGCCCATGTTAAAATAAGGCCTTCCTGAAGCGAAAGGGTAAGCGATTCCCATCGCCTAGCTCGTTTCCACATTCGTTTCTATGGTAATCGTGTTTTTTGCTGGGCAGCTATACTATTTATGTACCCAGCAGTTTTCGAAATCGCAAATCGCCAATCGCCAATCGCCACATATCGTCAGCGATTCGGCTAGAATTTCCCCACAAGCTACTTCTTTGACCCTAACGTAATGCAGTAAGTAACCGATTGCCACTTTTCTCACACAGAGGTATGAGATGTTCACGAAAGTGAATGTATGAAAACTTTACCTTAAAAAAACTGCATTCAAAAAAATAAGTAGGCTTTGAAAAACGAAAATTATTCCGTAAAAAAATGCACATTTTCGCGTTGTCAAAAGTTGAAAGAAGTTTAAAAGTGAAAATTAAGGAATATATTAACTCCCGTGAAGTTTTAGAGTTCGGGCTAGATTTTAAAGAGTTCTAGAGTTCCTGACTCGAAATTGCAATAGTTCCGGGGAATTTCGGGCAGAAATCGAAAAAAAACGATTTGGAGGGCCAACTTCACGCGGCCCCCTTTTTTCCAGGAAAAAGAGTTCTGATGCCATATTCCAGTGTACGATAAAGAGTTCTAGAGTTCTGAAAGGGTTTTGTAAATAGTTCTGCAAAAAATCCAAAATTTTTTTATTTGAAAAATTCTACCTAATTCTGTCACCGTTTACCTCATTTGTTTCTGAGAGTTTTGTTGAGAGGTTTGAGTAGCCCCCTGAGAGTTCTAACTAAAACTCTTATAAAGTTTTTTTGTCTGACCAATAGTAAAAAAGTTATAAGCAAAAAGCAAAGGGCGAATATTTATTTAAAAAAAATTTAGTTTGTTTTTTCAGAGTTCTGTTGAGAGTTCTGAGTAGNAAAATTCTACCTAATTCTGTCACCGTTTACCTCATTTGTTTCTGAGAGTTTTGTTGAGAGGTTTGAGTAGCCCCCTGAGAGTTCTAACTAAAACTCTTATAAAGTTTTTTTGTCTGACCAATAGTAAAAAAGTTATAAGCAAAAAGCAAAGGGCGAATATTTATTTAAAAAAAATTTAGTTTGTTTTTTCAGAGTTCTGTTGAGAGTTCTGAGTAGCCCCTCCAGAGTTCTAACTAAAACTCTAATAAAGTGTTTTTGTCCGACCAATAGTAAAAAAGTTATAAGCCAAAACAAGGGGCGAATTATTATTAACAAAAAAATTAAGTTTTTTTTTCAGAGTTCTGAGTAGCCCCTCGAGAGTTCTAACTAAAAATCTTATACAGTTTTTTTGTCTGACCAATAGTAAAAAAGTTATAAGCAAAAAACAAAGGGCGAATATTTATTTAAAAAAAAATTTTGTTTGTTTCTTTCAGAGTTCTTTTGGGAGTTCTGATTAGCCCCTTGAGAGTTCTAACTAAAACTCCTTTAAAATTTTTTTGCCCGACCAACAGTAAAAAAGTTATAAGCCAAAACAAGGGGCGAATTTTTATTAACAAAAAAAAATGGTTTGTTTTTTCAGAGGTCTTTTGAGTTTGAGAGCTCTAACTTAAAATCTTATAAAGTTTTTTTTGTCTAACCAATAGTGAAAAAGTTATAAGCAAAAAATAAAGGGCGAATATTTATTTAAAAAAAATTAAGTTTGTTTTTTCAGAGTTCTGTTGAGGGTTCTGAGTAGCCCCTCGAGAGTTCTAACTAAAAATCTTTTAAAGTTTTTTTGTCTGCCCAATAGTAAAAAAGTTATAAGCAAAAACAAGGGGCGAAGTTGGCCCCCGAACTTTCGACAAATGTGAAACTTTTAGAGTTCTGACTAGATTTCAAAGAGCTCTAGAGTTCCTAAAGGATTGCCGACTCGCTTAGATTCAAGAAAAATTTAAAGATTTTTTCCTGACTGTTTGTATGTTAAATTTTTCTTCGTTTTGCATAATTTTTTCTACAGTTCCTATCAAACGAAAGCAAAAACAAAAAATGCGGTTTCATGAACTATGTGGTAGTTTAAATCTACACTGCAGTCTCTTATGATCTCTAGTTCACGAGAACTAAAGAACTTTTCTTTCCGACTTCTTGACACCTGAAATATAACGAAATTAGATTTCCCTTTTTAAAATGCCTTATTTGAGCGCATAGCGGGAAAAATCTCTTTGTGTCAAAAATTTGTTGGCAAACATATGCTCACTTCCGATTCTCATTGGGCCATGATTTTGTTTCCATTTTGTAAAGTTGCTAAAATATTTACAATTGCTATTAATTTAGCTTAGATTTTTTTTAAAGATATACAGATTTGGTGTCTTCAAACTAAAAAAAAAGCACCAAGCACCAAACTCAAAAATTTTTGCGTTTTGAATAAAGAAAAGCATTAAACTTAGGGCGAAAAGCATCAAGTTGGCAACAGTGATCTGAGGCGCCGGAAAAAACTGCGGCAGTTGTTAAAATTTAGTTTTTGCGGAAATTTTTGTGCTTTGCGCACTAACAGTTTTGTGTGTATGCAAACATAAAAGAACGATTGAAAATGACCGGGCTTGCATAAATTTCAATGTAGTATGTAACAGTCGCCTGACGAGCATTAATGACATCAGTTGATTTTTGTTAACACGTTGCNACAGTTGATTTTTGTTAACACGTTGTCTTTTTAGCATTACTTTTCAAGTTCCTGATTACAAACAGATTTTCACATAGATTTACACACAGATTCAAGTCCTAATTTTTCGTTTCCGATATTTTCAATGCATGACGTCGAGGAATTGAAACGGCTTTTAGACTTGAAAGAGTATAAAGTAGTTTCAGACAATGGTAATATTTTACCACCGTCAAACCCTGTTTATCAGGAAATTTCTGAAGCGATGGCTAATTTCGGATATCCAATGTTGTGGTCATATTTACACAACAATTCAAAAAAGTCGTCCCGGTTTTTATATTCATGTGCGAAAATCTTTACCCCCGATTTTCAAAAGCATAAGGAGGATTTTTGTATTATTAGCGAAGACGAACCAATTTCGTGCCGGGTGTTTTCCATGCTAAACGAAGGCAGTTGCGAGGCCAAAGAAGACAAAAAGTTGCTGCAGAACTAGTCGACAATCGAAAAACCGCGGCATTATGGTTGAATGATCAGGCTCAACATAACATTATTTTCGGAGATGATGTTCCACCCTACTTTCCCAAAGCTCCTGTACTTAGAAAAATTAAACAAGAAATAATCGATCAACGCTTAGATTTGCCAAGCAAATATCCAATTTACAATTTGCGAATTGCCATGAACGGGACTCATAAGGGTACAATCCATTCTGTAGGCTCCGAGCCTTTTTTTTGCATATATTTTCTGCCTGAGCAATTGTTATTACATCAAGCTTGTCACCGTAATAAGGTAGACGTCTATGATGTCGTTGATGCTACGGAGGATTCCTTTTCTTCGCGAAGATGGCGAATTCCACAAAAATTCACAGTACATTTTTTTATATCAAAATGCGTGAACAAAAGAGGTTTGGAGGAAAATGGTCGTAAAAGTTGTCCAGTTTTTCAACTCGTTTCAGAAAGGCACGATGCTTCATTCTTGAAGTTTTTTTTCCTGAAGTTGTTAGGTTGCGTGGTACGAGACCAAGATTGGTAATTACTGATTTAGAAAAGCGTTGTGGTAGCGAAATATTGTCTTTATTAAAACTAATTGATTCATTTCTTAACCTCCACTTTTGATTTTGATCTCTCTGAGGTCCGTACGCTTTATCTAACATTTTAGAGCTTATGTTTGATAAATCTAAATCAATACTTTGATTTGATATCCTTCTAATAGTTTGATTATTATTTTCTTCATTGTTACTATCATCATCATCATCATCATTAGTACCATTATCATAGTTATCATCATTATCATTAAATGATAGAAATGAATTTGAACTTTGATTAGTTTTCTAACTAGGATAAGTTTCGTAATCCTTCTTATTAGTTTTGAATGGAGTGCTTGTACGAAAATCATAATCAACGGGTTCAAAACTCTTTTCACTGTCTTTGAAAACATTTTTTCTATAATTTTCTTGTTTTATTCTCTTCTCATTTATAATTTCCTTCAAAGGTTTAATAATTGGTTTAAACGTTTTTTCTAAGAGTTCATCATTTAATGTTTCACCAAGCTGAATACTCTTATACTTTTTTTTTTTTAATATTTCGAGTTTTTATAAGATTTTTAATAAGTTTTCTATCAACTTCCATAATATTATAATTAAAAAATACAATTAGTAATGATTAAAGTATCTAGTTTAACAGTTAGCTGTTTAGTAGAATAGCCTTATATAACAGTTAGCTGTTTAATAGAACTGCCTTATATAACAGTTAGCTGTTTAATAGAACAGCCTTGTTTAGCAGTTAGCTGTTTAATAGAACAGTATAGTTTATTATTTTATAAGTGTTCACTTTTAACATAAATGGTATACTGATTTAAATTATTAATAACAGGATATTTTATAAGGTTACAAAGACGTCAAATCCTTTTCCATATCGACCATTGTTGATAGAATCATCTTTACTTATAACAAGAAATCCATATTTTTCTTTCCAACATTTATAACATAAAATGCAAAAACTCTTAAAGGACATATCAGCTCCAACATGATTATTATAGATATGTTTAATATTCATTTCATCTTGTTTGAATACGATAATCAAATTCGCATTATCTCGAATTAAGTGTTTTGGAATACGAGTATAAGTCTGACATAAATAAAAACTATCAATCTCTTTATGACGACCCTTACAAAAATAGGATCGAACATGATTTCGTTTTTCGCAAGCTATATCATCAAATATAAATATAGAATTTGCTTTTGCGTTGTCAGGTGAGAGCACATCATCATTATTTGAAAATGTTGAAATGTTAATCTCCTTAATAGGGTTTATTAGATGTTTTAAGTATTTATATTTTGATTGATGTAAAGATTTCGAATATAAATATATGTTTTTGAATTTTAACCCATTTGGACTTTCAATGAGGCTAATCATTACATTTGTTTTCCCACAGTTTGATGGTCCAACAATAAGAGCTCGAATTGAGTTTGGTAATAATAAGCTATGTCGAACTTTATTTACTTTATTAAATCTCAAGTCAATATTTTTAATATTTAACGTATTACGTTGCTTCACAAACCGCATTTTGACTACTAATATAAATATATATAAACTAATTATTTTTATACTTTTTATTACTTATATTTAAACTATTAATATGAAAAGGCTTAAATATGAGAGTTATTTATGAAAAAGGTTTAGTTATAAATCGTCAGTCGTCGGAAAAGGTTTTATAAATAACATAATTAATAAGCTTCCTATTGAACTTCATTTGCCTAGTTATCAATTTTGTGGACCTGGAACGAAATTAGAGAAACGTTTAGTAAGAGGAGATTGAGGGATTAATCCACTAGAGCTGCTTGTAGAGAACATGATATATCATATTTATATAATAAAGATTTAGAGAACCGACATATTGCTGATAAAAAATTAATTAAGAAGGCTTGGGAAAGAGTTAAAGCGAAGGATAGCAATCTTAATGAGAACACAAATGCTTGGTTAGTTACAAATATAATGAAGACAAAAACGAAATTCGGTATGGGGAACATTTATAGTAAAACTAAGAAAACGGGAGGAAAAACGTGTTATCAGCTCTTCAAACATGCTTTAAAAAAGCTAAACAAAATTTAAAGAAAAGTGATAACTTAAAAGATGCAATAAAAATTTCACGAAAGTTTGTAAATAATATTTTTAGAGGAAAAAAATCTAAAATAAAAACACCACGTGTAATATCATTACCTAAATCTGGAGGATTTCTCCCATTAGCGCCTTTATTCGTAGCATTAGGAGCACTTGGAAGTCTATCTGGCGGTACAGCAGGAATTATTAAAACAATCAATGCTATAAAAACTGGAAAGGAGCAGTTATTGGAGGCGAAAGTCATAATAATA
>NW_016157735.1:151736-169544 GCF_001687245.7 Rhagoletis zephyria | reverse complement strand
CCTTTTTTTTGCATATATTTTCTGCCTGAGCAATTGTTATTACATCAAGCTTGTCACCGTAATAAGGTAGACGTCTATGATGTCGTTGATGCTACGGAGGAATAGCGTTCAGGATTCCTTTTCTTCGCGAAGATGGCGAATTCCACAAAAATTCACAATACATTTTTTATATCAAAATGCGTGAACAAAAGAGGTTTGGAGGAAATGGTCGTAAAAGTTGTCCAGTTTTTCAACTCGTTTCGGAAAGGCACGATGCTTCATTCTTGAAGTTTTTTTCCTGAAGTTGTTAGGTTGCGTGGTACGAGACCAAGATTGGTGATTACTGATTTTAGAAAAGCGTTGTTGATTGGAATAGCCAATTCTTTTGCGGGTTGTTACGATCTGAAGGCGTATCTATCGATTTGTTATGATCTTATTGTTCTTCGAAAATACGTGAATTTACCTCTTTGTTGTCTCAAGCTTGACGTCAAACACTTCATGGCTATGATAGCAAGATGGAAATGCTTGAAAGGTCAAAATTCTAGAGTTCGTCAATTTTATTTGTGTACTCTCGGTCATGTTTATCTAATGTCGAATTTCCACGATATCGAAAAAACCCTCTTATCCCTCGCGGTTGTAGCTCTAAGTGAGCACATCGGAACAGATGAGAATGGGATAACTTACCCCTCTTCAAAGTATTTGGAAGACATTGATAAAGACATCAAAGGTACACAAAATGTCATCGATTCCACAGAGGTACAATCAAGAAGGGATGACAAGAGCGACTATGAAATGGAATCAATTTTAGAATCGGAAGATTCCACGGATTATAATTTGAAATCCTGGGCCGAATCTTTATGCGAAAAAGCAAAAGAAATCGCACAAACATGTAAAAATGAAAGCTTGTTGAACCTGAATCCTTATTATTCTGAAAAAGCCGCAGAAACAATTAAAGATTTGATGACTTTCTTGCCTTTATGGACTTGCGTGATGTTTCCCGAATTCGGAATAAATCATCTGCTGAGGAAGGGCAATTCTCGAAAATGAAAACGGACGGTTTCGAACGTCTGCCTCTTAGGGTCGATAAATTTGTGCTTAAACACATTGACTGGTTGAAAGGTTAGGTGAATTTACTAGCACAAGCAATGCTGGAAAAGGATCGAACAACTCTGAAACGAAAAATAGCAGACTTGGACATTTTTTAAGACTCCTTAAACGTAGTAGAAAACTGGAGAGGAAAAACGCAAAGAGCTGACAAGCGGCACAAGACAAAGCCGATTTTTCAGTGACGGAAGGTGTTTCAGATAGGGACACGATATCGAACCGAAAGTATCGAAATGGTACTCATTTAAAGTATCGCTGGAAAAATATCGGGTACCCATTAATATCGGAATAAAAAGACTCGATATCGCAAATATCGATACCAAAGTCCAAAAAAAGAAATATCTGAAAAAGTGATTAGAAACCTCCGAGCGTATTTCTTCCATGAAAAACAGCTTCTCATAAAAACGCCCTTTGTGGCACAACATCAAGGCGCACGAAACCAATCGGAGGAGAAGCTCGGCCAAACGCTAACATATTTTGTAAGCGCCAATCTATCATTTTTACACGTAGAGATTGAGGTGTTGACTTAAAACACTGAGCCCGCGTGTTCAAATCCCGCCACATGCAATCCTAACGATAGTAAAATATGTCTGTTCTTTAAAGCCAAATTTATATCGGGTAAATGGGAGGTATCTTCACTCTTCCCTTTTCTTCTCACCTCCTTCGCCTTGGAACGAGCAGACTTGAAAGCAAGACTTGACGTGTCTGAAAGCTGACTAATTTGAGTTTATGACATTCGATACGATCCTAGGATTCAGGTATTCGATTCCAAAAAATATCGTTTTAAAAATATCGACTAAAAATATCGGTATCGAATGCCAAAAGTATCGATTACCATATCGTATCGTATCGAAATTCGTGTCCCTAGTTTCAGACGAGGGAAGCAGTAGCGGGATGGAAAACTCTGAACAATCAACAGCAAGTGCAAACGTTGTAACTGATATTATCGTTGAAAATTCAATTAAAGAATCTGACGAATGTCCCCATAACAGAACAGTTCTTTATTCATCTGCTGTTTTAATAAACAATGCTCAAGAAGATAACAACTTCTCGTTCCCGATTTCTCCAATCCCTCACGAAGACACGGTATCAGAAATAAAATTAGGTAAATTTAGATCCACGGCTGATTCTGAAATCTTAAAGAACTCTTTTGATTCCAAGAAATACCCCGTCCGCAAAAAAATCACTTGAGCTACATACCGAATTGGGACTCTATGCGTCAAATTCCAAATGTGACTTTCCCCTTAACACCTAATGGAATGTGTTCTCCTGTACTCAAGATAAAAGGGGTCAAATATCTAATAACAAGCACGATGTGCTGACTTTGTTTATGCACGCATGCTCGATAGATGACCATTTCAAAGCAGCAATGACTAAGGCAAACCTTCCTACAATTAATCGGGCCTTGGAAATTCTTATCACAGAAAAATGGACGAAAAATCTTTACAAACAAAGATTTGATATCTTGCAATCATTATATTTTTTGAAAAAAACTATGACAACTCCAAAGCTCTTGAGCCTTGATGAAGAGTGCAATATTTGCCATCTTTTTTAAAATTTGTTTGTCACTTTTCCATCAAGCTCCACAACTCGCTTGTGTTCCGAATGTAACATCTTCTTCTTCTTTTTTGGCGCTGTAACCGCCTAAGCGATTTTGGCCGAGTTCAGCAAAGCACGCCAGTCGTTTCTCCTCTGTGCCAACTGACGCCAATTGGAAACGCCAAGTGAAGCCAAGTCCTTCTCCACCTGATCTTTCCATCGCAGTGGGGGCCTCCCTCTTCCTCTGCTACCACCAGCGGGTTCCGAGTTGAATACTTTCAGAGCTGGAGCGTCGGTGTCCATTCGAACGACATGACCAAGCCAGCGGAGCCGCTGTATTTTAATTCGCTGCACTATGTCCATATCGTTGTAAAGCTCATACAGCTCATCGTTCCATCGTCTACGGTACTCGCCGTCGCCAACGCGTAAAGGACCGTAAATCTTCCGCAAAATCTTTCTCTCAAACACCCCAAGAGCCGCCTCATCGGATGTTGTCATTGTCCATGCTTCTGCGCCATATACCAGCACGGGCATGATGAGTGACTTATAGAGCGCGGTTTTCGTACGTCGAGAGAGGACTTTACTCCTGAATTGCCTACTCAGTCCAAAGTAGCACTTGTTGGCAAGAGTGATTCTACGTTGGATTTCAATGCTGACATTATTATCGGTGTTAATGCTGGTTCCCAAGTAAACGAAATTCTCTACTTTCTCGAAATTGTAACTGTCAACAGTGACGTGGGTGCCAAGGCGCGAATGTGCTGACTGTTGGTGGTAAACGAGGACAAGACGAAGTATGTCCTCGTTTACCACCAGACCCATGCGCTTTGCTTTCCTATCCAACTTGGAAAAGGCAGAACAGACTTCGCGGTTTTTGTTACCGATGATGTCGATGTCATCGGCATAAGCCAGCAATTGCACGCTCTTGTAGTAAATTGTTCCTGAGCGGTTCAGTTCTGCAGCTCTTATTATCTTCTCCAACATCAGATTAAAGAAGTCACATGAAAGGGAGTCGCCCTGTCTGAAACCCCGTTTTGTGGCGAACGGCTCGGAGAGGTCTTTTCCAATTCTGACGGAGCTGGTGGTATTGCTCAACGTCATTTTACACAGCCGTATGAGTTTTGAGGGGATGCCAAATTCAGACATAGCGGCGTATAGGCAACTCCTTTTAGTGCTGTCAAAAGCGGCTTTAAAGTCGACAAATAGGTGGTGAGTGTCGATCCTTTTCTCGCGGGTCTTTTCCAAGATTTGGCGTATTGTGAATACCTGGTCTATGGTGGATTTGCCAGGTCTAAAGCCACACTGATAAGGCCCAATCAGTTCATTGACGGTGGGCTTCAGTCTTTCACACAATACGCTCGATAAGACCTTGTAACCTATGCTTAGAAGGCTGATCCCGCGGTAGTTGGCGCGAATGGCGGGGTCACCTTTCTTGTGGATTGGGCAGAGCACACTTAAATTCCAGTCGTCGGGCATGCGTTCATCTGACCATATTCTGCACAAGAGTTGATGCATGCACCTTATCAACTCCTCGCCGCCGTACTTGAATAGCTCAGCTGGCAGGCTGTCAGCTCCAGCGGCTTTGTTGTTTTTCAGCCGCGTTATTGCTATACGTACCTCGTCATAGTCAGGCGGTGGAACGTCGACTCCGTCATCATCGACTGCGGGCTCGGGTTCTTCTTCTCCACAACTTTCCGTGCTGCTACCATTTAGTAGGGCGGAAAAGTGTTCCCTCCATAATTTAAGTACGCTCTGGACATCAGTTACTAGGTCGCCATTATTGTTCTTACAGGAGTGCGCCCCGGTCTTTAAACCTTCCGTAAGTCGCCTAACTCTCTGGTAAAATTTTCGGGCATTCCTCCTGTCGGCCAGCATTTCAAGCTCTTCGCACTCACGTATTTCTGCCTCTCTCTTCTTGTTGCGGCAAATACGTCTCGCTTCCCTCTTCAGATCCCTATAGCGGTCCCACATAGCGCGCGTTGCGCCCGATCGCAGCGTGGCCCTGTAGGCGGCATCTTTTTTCTCTGCAGCTTCCTGACACTCCTCATCGTACCAGTTGTTCTTTCGGGCTCGCTGAAATCCGACTACTTCTTCGGCGGCGGTACTTAATGAGCGGGAAATGTGGTTCCACTGCTCGCATATGTCGGTTTGTTGAAGAGTGCTCTCTGAGAGCAGGTGTGAGAGTCGAGTAGCGAAAGCGCTGGCTGTCTGTTGTGATTGCAGCTTTTCGACGTTAAGCTTTCCTTGCATATTTGGGCGCACATTTTTTGCTGCACAGAGGCGGGTGCGTATCTTGGCTGCAACAAGATAGTGGTCCGAGTCGATGTTTGGGCCTCGGAGTGTGCGTACGTCTAAAACACTGGAAGCGTGCCTTCCGTCTATCACAACATGATCGATTTGGTTTCTCGTTTTTCGATCCGGAGACAGCCAGGTAGCTTGATGGATCTTTTTATGCTTGAACCTAGTACTGCATACTACCATGTTTCGGGCCCCGGCGAAGTCGATCAGCCTCAATCCGTTGTCGGACGTTTCGTCGTGGAGGCTGAATTTTCCGACGGTGGTTCCAAAGATCCCTTCTTTGCCCACCCTGGCATTGAAGTCGCCAAGCACGATTTTGATATCATGACGGGGGCAGCGCTCGTACGTGCGCTCCAAGCGCTCATAGAAGAGATCCTTGGATGCCTCATCCTTCTCTTCCGTCGGGGCATGGGCGCAGATGAGCGAGATGTTGAAGAATCTCGCTTTGATGCGGATTGTGGCTAGACGCTCGTCCACCGGGGTGAACGACAGTACTCGGCGACGGAGTCTCTCTCCCACCACAAATCCAACTCCGAATTTGCGCTCCTTTACATGGCAGCTGTAGTAGACGTCGCAAGGCCCCAGACATTGTTTGCCTTGCCCCGTCCAACGCATTTCTTGGATGGCGGTGATGTCAGCTTTTGTCCTTACGAGGACATCAACCAGCCGGGCAGAGGCACCTTCCCCATTAAGGGTCCGGACATTCCAGGTGCATGCCCTCAAATCGTAGTCCTTTAAACATTTGCCGTGGTCGTCGTCATAAGGGGGGGTCTCATCCGAGGCTTTGCCTTGCTTCTTCACTGGAAGTGGTTTTTACGTGGCGGGTCCCAAGCCCAGCGCACAACCCATTGCTGGGACGGGGGTGGTTTCGCAACCAAATACACGTTTATATAGCGAGCCGCTTGCTCCAAGCAGACACCCGCTTGCAGCCGCACCTACTGGTGAACAGACGCTGCAGACTTCAGTGAGCCCTTAAACCGAATAAGTCAGAGTGGCCCCACCGAAGCTCCCTCTCTTTCTGCCGTGACCCAAGGCTCCACTCGGATTGGTTACCGCATCTCGCACATGGGTTGCTCACGTTGCCCAGAGTGCGCGAACGAGGACGCAAGAGTCGGGATTGAGTATAGCCATGCAACTGTAACTGCATACCCAGCGCAATGACTATACCCCATTGCACGAATGTAACATACTCACAATAAAAAAATATGCATGATACGCACGTGTTGTTTGAACAATATATTAGACAATATATTGACAATATATTAGAGAACAGAGATTTCTCTATTTGTAAGAAATGTCATAACCAGACCGATAATTCTCGGAAGTTGGGATGTTACTTGATGATTGACCTCGCGATCGTAATTTGCAGAAATTACAAACAAGTGTTCCCAGGAGGAGGAAAGAATGCATCTTGAAAGCTATCGCTAGATTCGTTACGGTCGACAACCAAGTCTACAGATTAGTGGGAGTTGCCCATTATAGAAATAATTCTGATTCCGATAACGGAGGCCATTATACAGCTTTTACTTTAAACGAATATATTTGGCAAGAGTACGACGATTTATCTAAAAGCCTAAAACGTGTCCCGAATACGACTAAAGTAGTACCATATTTGATCTTGTACGTGAAAAAACGTGCCAGCGAGGAATCCGGAAATAATGTAGACGCTGTTTGAGTTCGAAGAAATCTAAAAAAAGCATATATATGCCGCCTTAAAATTTTTCCATCCATATCGTGACCTGAGTGGAAGATGGACCTATCTCCGTAGCCAGTTCGAAAAAGCCCTATCTCACAAACTTTTCAAGAACGCCTTTCTTCAGAACGTGATTGAAGAACGCCCCATTTCAGAATTTTATTGAAAAACACCCTATCTCCGAATTTGGTTGAAGAACGCCCTATCTCAGAATTCGGGTCAAAAACACCAAATCTCAGCTGAAACTACAGCTGAGATGTGCTTTGAATCGGCAGCTGAGATAGGGCGTTCTTCAAACAAACTCTGAGGCAGGGCGTTCTTCAATCAAATTCTTAAATAGGGCATTCTGAGATAGCGCGTTTGCGAGATAGGTCGATCTGCCACTCAGGTGACGATATTGTCGATTTTTTTACTTCTAAACTAAAAAATATTTTATACGTATGAAACAGGCAGTTTTAGTTTCTACACGTCCATAGTATTTTTGTTGTTATACGAGCCAAGAATGATCGCCTAACTTCGTTAGGAATACATAGCATGGAAACTGATTAATAATAAAGTTACATAATTCGATATAACTTTTAGATTTTTCTTTCGAGTTGGCCCCTCTCTGAATTAATTTTTTTATAATGAATTTATTTGTATCCTTTTATATTTTAATATTTTTGTAAATTTTTTATTGTCTTAACCCTTCTGCATAAATTGGGTCAAAATTACCCAATTTTCATGAAAAGTTCTTTAATTGCAGAGATAGGTAATTTTAAATAAGCTGCGGCGTTGTCTATTCGTTAAAAGCATACTCAGCTAGGGTTTCGAAAAAATAAAAAAGTTTTATATTTTATTTTGTTTTTTTAGAGGGCGACATAATTTTTCCATCACCCACAGTGTTTCTGGATCTTTTAGACCCAAATTATTACTTAGTATTTAAGTGCAACTTTGAACCGGTAAGCATACAGCACTTCCCGATAGAGTGTCTGCATATGATAAATAAAATGTTAACTGAATTCATATTAAAATATAATGTTTTTTTCTTAAAATTGACATTATAGGAAGGCGTAAATTCCAAACACTGAATTTTGACCCAAATTATTATTTGGTATTAAAGGGTAACTTTGAACCTTATAACTTTTTTACTATTGGTCGGACAAAAAAACTTTATTAAAGTTTTAGTTAGGACTCTCAAAGGGCTACTCAGAGCTCTTAACAGAACTCTGAAAATGCAAACTAAATTTTTTTGTTAGTAAAAATTCGCCCTTTGTTGTTTGCTTATAACTGTTTTACTATTGGTCAGACAAAAAAACTTTATAAGATTTTTAGTTAGAACTCTCGAGGGGCTACTCAGAACTTTCAACAGAACTCTGAAAAAAACAAACCAAATTTTTTTGTTCATAAAAATTCGCCCCTTGTTTTGGCTTATAACTTTTTTACTGTTGGTCGGACAAAAACACTTTATTAGAGTTTTAGTTAGAACTCTGGAGGGGTTCTCAGAACTCTGCCGATTTGCGACGTCGGCACTGCTGTATCGGCGCTCTGCTACTATGCGACGTCAGCGTTACTGTGTTGGTGTTGTATAACGCTGCAAGCGGTAGTCACCGTCACGCGGGTTCACGGTTGGCGGTGGAGTGGCGGCGCTCCACCTTCAAATAGCCAAGCCTTGTTTGACAGTCCCGTATACAAGTCAAGGACTATTTGTTGGTGGCTGGGCGTTAACTACAACGACTCCGCTACTAACGCTTTGCTATTCGCGATGTTGGCGCATTGTCCTCGATCGGCGCTCTCTTCTGGGCGACGTCGGCGCTCTGCTGATGGACGACGTCGACGTTACCGTCACGCGGCTTCACGGTGGACTATGGAGTGGCGGCGCTCTACCTCTAAATAGTCAAGCCTTGTGTGGCAGTCTCTTGTACAACTCAAGGACAGCTCCATGCTGACTGACTCATATGTTGCTGAGCCACTCCTTTATAGGTCGTGTTCTTCGTGTTGCTGAGTTGTGTGGCTACATGTTGCGTTGCTATGGTGACGGTATCGCCAAGGAGTGTTGCTACGGTCTCTCGTTGATTAGCCAAGTTGATGTGTTGATGGCGCTGTTGCAGTCGTTGTTGCTACTGGTGTGGTCGTTGCTATTCGTGATGTAGTCGTTGTTGCTGGTGTAGGGGGTAGGCATTCGTGTGGGCTAAATTTCGCAGATATTTAGACTTCACACCTCCCCCCTTCTTCGACAGGCTCAAGTTCGACGGCATTTCAGGACTATACGGGCGCCCCACCGGTATACGGTTACCCCGTAGTTTCCCGTGACGATCCTCAAGTGGGAATTGCAGACATCCCCCTCGATGTTGCGTAGAGCATTCCGTACCCTCTCGGCGATTTCTGGCAACTGGTTCAGCGTTAGTCCGCCGGCTTCGTCGGCGGGAGTGACCGTTTGTTCCCTTGGGGGTGTTGACGAGCCCCGCGGTGGTGACGCTGCTTCGGACGGTGCTGGTGCTCGGGATGGTAGCGGTGCAAGCTGCGCTACCTCAGGTGGCGCTGGTGTGTGTGGTGGCGGAGGTAGTGGTGATTTTGCCTCTGGAGGTTCCGAGGTTCGTGGTGGTCGCGGTGGTGCTCCTGCCTCCGGTGGTTGCTGGAATACCCTCAGCATGTGTGCGCGTTTTTGCGCCGCCATGGTCGCCGTGAACGGGCCGGATATACACCACGGCCCTCCTTTTCCGCGTCCTACGGATATCAGCACCCTCTCGACCGTTTTCACCACGTAAATTCGCAGCCGCTGTCGTTGGTTTGTTGTGGTACCTCCAGATACTGTATTTGGGGGTCTCCCGCTAATGTCGCTGCCGGTATTCCCACCGGAGGAACTCCCGCCGGTCACCTAAATATAGGGGCCGTGCCAATATTCGCTGTCCGTGATGTTGTGGGTCACCTCCTGGTTGGCGAGGGCAAGCATGTACCTATTGTTCGCCACGTTGAGTGGCGCGAGGACAACCCGTTGGCAGAAGAGGTCGGTGTGGCGTAGCCACCGTTGGATGCGCTGATTGTCCTCTCCTCGGTCGGGTTGTCTTAACTGCCAGACCACGAATGGGCTGAGCACGGTACCTCGTATGTTGAGCGTGGTTTCCAGGCCCTTCGCCCAGGCATCGACGACTGTGTCTGTCAGCCAGTAGGGTCCTGTCAGTGTCCGCAAGTCGGCCTCATACAGTACTATTCCGCCTGGTCCTGGCGGGAAGATTACTCGCGGGCCCGTCGACGCCTGCTGCGGCGTCTCTTCGTCCGAAGATAGTTCGATTTCGAGAGGTTCGGGCAATCCCATGTCAGTGTCCTTGTTACCCAGGGTTTCATTGTTGGGCAGTCTGTCGCTAGCTGGGCTCTCGCCTGGTGAGCTATCGGTGGTCGTGCTGGTGCCTGATGAGCTGGTGTGCGGTGCACTGTCGCTTGTTGGACTGTCGCTGGGCGAGCTACTGGCGGACGTAGTTTTGTCCGTGTCCACTGCGCTCCCATGCCTAGTGTCGTGGTCTGACACTACCCTCCTCACCGGGAAAACGGCTGCCCCGGCGGCGTTGTTGCTGTTGTTTCCCGTAGGGTTGACGGTCCCGTAGGGTTGACGTGCGCGCGGCGATGGCCCGCCGGGCAGTAGTTTGGCTGCGCCGGCGCGTTCTGCTGTAGGCTGTTCGGTGTCGGCACTTTCGGCGCGAGTGCCCTTCCTCATGCTGGATGTGGCCGCGTACCTTGCGGCTGCTTGAGCGTCCATCGCGTATACCGACAGAGCGCGCTTTGTTTCGGCGTGGATGATGACGGCGTGCTTGCTGGCTGCGCGTGCGACGGCGATTCACCTAGCGGCTAACTGGGTCACCATTGTTGCTGCTGGCTGTGCAATTGCAAGCAGCGTTCCGTGGGTCTATGTTCGGACCCACGCCTAGCATCTGGGTGCGCGGTCGCTTCGCGTCTTCCTCGGCAACGTGTTCGCGCAATCGCTTCACGCTACTCTCCATTTCCCTCTTCCATATTCCTTGTCGACTGATTTTCGCTTTTGAAAATTTCTCGCTTATCCACGTGTGGCTGGTTCGCGGATTCACGATCGAATGACTGCCTCCACTGATGCGATGGTCTTTCTAATTTTTATTTATTATTTTTTTCTTTCCTTTTATTTGTGGCCAAAACAAAATTTAATTTGTACTAATTGTGTGCCTTCTGTTTGGCATGGTTCGCCTCCCGTCATTGGTTTTTCGTAGCTACGACATTTATTTCGTCGAAGAGTGCTCCCGGTAGTCGTGGTTCCTGTCCTTGCACTATGAACGCTGGGCTGTATCCTTTGGATGCTGTAACGCTCGTGGAGGCGAGTGTGATTTCTGGGAGGAGGTCATCCCACCGCTTATACTGTGTCTCCGTAAGCTGTGCGATAATCCGCTTTACGGTGCGGTTGGCGCGTTCCGTCGGGTTTTCTTGGGATGTATACGGGGCCGTGAATTGTTGGCGTACCGCCACCTACTGGAGGTAACGCTGCCAGAGCGCGCTAGTAAATTATACACCATTGTCCGAGATGAAGACCTTGGGTACGCCAAATCGGACGAGGATGCGCTCCCTAAACGCGCGGCGAAGTCCTTCCGCTGTGGCCTGTCCCGTGGGGACCAGCTCGACCCACTTGCTAAATCGGTCGAAAAACAACAGTAGCATGGCGCTGCCATGCGTGGGCCGTGGTAGGGGTCCAATAAAGTCGGCGCATACCGTGGCGAAAGGTTCTTGTGCGACCTGCTAGAGCATCTTGCCGGCTCGTTTGTGTTGCGCCTCCTTATACTTCTGGCAGGACTCATCATCGCGAAAACATTCCTGGCCAATAATACGGATTGGTAATCCGTCCTACTGTTCGGCGAGTACCGATTTGTCCGGCGCTTGGTATGTCATGGTTTTCCCTCAGTACTCGTTGGCGGAGGGGGTTGGGCACACATGGTTTCCATGGGACTGCCTCTTCCTCCTGGGATCGACACGGGACGTGGCGATAGAGCTGCTCTTCCTGTATCATGTAATCGGCCTATTTTCCCGGGTTGGTACGTACTTCGTCGACGCTTCTGTGCCACCACTTGCATCGTGGTTCCGCCACTGTTGTTCGTAGTAGCGTTCCTAGTGGTTGTCGAGACAGTGCGTCCGCGACTAAGTTGGGCTTCCCTTTGCGGTACTCGATTTAGAACGCGTATTGTTGCATCTCCACGGCCCATCGCGCTTTGCGACCTGAGGGTCTTTCGATGGAATTTAGCCTTTTTAGTGACATGGGGTCGGTTATGACGTTGAATCGGTATCTTTCCAGGTAGGGCCTCATTTTGCGTATTCCCCAGATTATGGCTAAGCATTCCTTTTCCGAGGCCGAATAATTGGTCTTTGCCTTATTAAGCTTCCGACTCGCGTATGCGATTACCATTTCCCCCCCTTCCGACTCCTGTGTGAGTACTGCTCCTAGGCCGAAATTACTCGCGTCCGTCTGCGGGGTGAATTTCTTGCTGAAGTCTGGGCACGCGAAGATGGGGGTCTAGGTGAGTTTTCTCTTGATCATGTCGAATGCCTCCTGTTGTTCAGTTCCCCCTCCAGTGTTTTCCCTTCTTCAGGAGGATGTGAGTGGTTAGCGTAGCGAAGTCGGGTACGAACCGGCGGTACCAGGAAGCTATCCCGAGGTATTGGCGCACCTCCTTCACGTTGGTCGGAGGTTGTAGTTCCTGGATGGCGGCGACTTTGTCGGGGTCAGTGTGTATGCCCTTATCACTAATGACGTGGCCCAAGTACCGGCGCTCCTTTTTAAATAGTCGCAGTTTTTGGGGTTAATGCGCAGTTTGACCAGCAGTAGTCGTCGGAGTACTCTCGCGAGTGCGTTTCTCCACCGTGGCTACTCCACTCATAGTCTCGAATTTGTGCAGTTCTTCGGCTAGAAAGTCGCGTATGCGGCTGCCTCATATTCGTGATTGGGGTCCTCGTGTTCTATCCTGTTGACACTTTCCCTGGCGGACCGTCGTCTTGTAATGCGCCCCCTTTCTTACTACTTGGTCGGCGATGGTTCGTTATGGCGGGTGGTTCGGGCTCCTCGGTGCTTGCTGCTGGCCCGCTTGGTGTTGTCGGCGTGAGTTGTATAGGTGGCTCCGTCAGTACGACGCGGTAACCACCGCAGGACACCGTAGCTCCCATTCCCCCTAGTGTGTCCAGGCCCAGAATGATGACGTCATGCATACTCAGCCGTCATGTTGTACGTTGTTTATGCTTTGCTCGTCAAAAAATTTTTCTTTGTGATTCCTACAAAGCTAAGCGTGAATGTGACTTTTAAAGTGTGAAACGACATAAGTTCATTCCTAAATGAGACAGTGACTCTTGTTAATTTAAATTTGCATTATTTTCTATTTTTTCTAAGTTAAATAATACCTTGCTCTTGTGGCCATAAAGTTGATCGCTCAACTAAAAAATAAAATTCAGTGCGCGAAATGCAGCGAATTGTTTCATTTGTCATGTGTTGGTTTGCTGCCCGCAGATGTAGAATTTCTCTTGAGCTCGGATAAGCGTTTTTGTTGCAAAGCTTGCTCGAATTCTCGCCGAGATTCTTACCGTTCGCCTCCACCCACCGTCGTTTTAGATGGCGGGGCTACCAACATCTCTAACATGACCGAATCTGGTTTTTCTACTAATGCGACTGTGAAGTCGCTTATTTGAAGCCATCATATCTCCGAAACAGCATGGTTTTATTAAAGGCAGATCCACCGTTTCCAATCTAGCGATTTTTACGGACGACTGTCTGGAAAGCTTTACGGCTGGGTATCATATTGATACGGTATACACTGATTTTTCAAAAGCGTTTGACAGAGTTTCTCATACAATTCTGCTGGACAAGCTAACCTGTTTAGGGTTTCACTCTAAATTTCTATCTTGGATTAAATCATATTTAAGTGATAGGTACTGTTCAGTGGTACCCGACGACACGTCCTCCCGATCTTTTCATGCCAGTTCACGTGGTCCCCAGGGAAGTATCCTTGGACCGTTGTTATTTATTATTTTTATTAATGATATTAGTTTATGCTTTTTACATGCAAAATTTCTCCTGTTTGCGGATGACCTGAAGGTTTATTCTGTCGTAGCAAGAAAGGAGGATTCTTTCGTACTTCAGTCCGATCTCGACAGGGTTCACGCCTGGTGCGTGAAGAATCGACTTTTTCTTAATATAGATAAATGTTCTCATTGCATTTTTTCCAGAAATCTTGATACTGTAAATACTACTTATTCTATTGCGGGTTCTCAACTGAAGACGGTGGACACGGTTAAAGATTTAGGAGTATATTTTGACTCAAAACTCACGTTTGCAAGCCACATAAATTTTTTAGTGGCAAATTCTTACTCTATGTTAGCATTCGTTCGTCGAAACAGCTCAGATTTCTTGGATGCGGATACACATAGGAAATTGTTTATTGTCTTTGTTAGGTCCCGTTTAGAATATGCTTCCATTATCTGGCGGACTGCCCAGGTATCATATATAAATAGAATTGAGCGTATTCAAAAGATTTTTACTAAATTTGCACTGCGATCTTTGAATTTCACACAACCTTTGCCTCTTATAACTCGCGATGTGTACTCTTAAGATTAGAATCACTTGATAATAGAAGCAAATATCTCTCTTGTTCCTTCATAGTAAAAGTCATGACTAGGGATATGTACTGTCCTGATATTCTAAGTAGGATACCTCTCAATATCCCTACTAGGAACATGCGTCACTTCGACATATTGTATTTGAATAGAGTTAAATCTAATTGTGCCATCAATGCTCCTATCAGTCGAGCTCTTAGAGAGCTTAATCAAATCAATCGAGTTATTGATATTGACCTCTCACTTTCTGGAGGGATATTAAATAATATCCTCTTAAACTTCTCATTTTCGTTGTTGGTGTTTAAACTACCTTAATTATAATTAGTAGTTAGATAGTTTCGATAGATAGCGACGTCGGCGCTACTATGCCGGCGTTCTGCAGCGGCGCTGCTATATCGGGGCACTGCTACTATGCGACGTCGGCGTTACTGTGTCGGTGTTCTATAACGCTGTAAGCGGACGTCACCGTCACGCGGGTTCACGGTGGGTGTGGGAGTGGCGGCGATCCACCTTCAAATAGCCAAGTCTGGTTTGGCAGTCCCATATAAATGTCAAGGACTATTTGTTGGTGACTGGGCGTTCACTACAACGACTTCGCTACTGACGCTTTGCTATTGGCGATGTCAGCGTGCCGCTCTGCCCTCTTTCAGCGCACTGCCATCGGTCGGCGCTCTGCTGATGGGCGACGTCGACGTTGGACTGTGGAGAGGCGGCGCTCTACCTCTAGTCAAGCCTTGTGTGGCAGTCCCGTGTACAAGTCAAGGACTATTTGTTGGTAGCTGTGCGTTCACGACCACAGCTCCGTGCTGACTGATTCGTACGTTGCTGAGCCACTTCTTTATAAGCAGTGCTGCCAACTCTTTTCGAGTAAAAAATCCAGATATTTGTAAAAACCCGCTAGACAAAAGCTAAACAAGAGCTGAAAAGAAAATAGTTGTATATTATTATAATTTCAGGCAATTCAGTTAAACCACTATTTGAAATTAAAATTAATAGGTAAGCCAGGTTTACGAAACTATTGAACCAAACCTCTATTATTCGACGCCCTGAATGCGAATCAGAGGTATGTTAGCCTCCATCACGTCAGGTTCGAGGTCATTTGAAGGTCAAGTAGAGAAAACTTCATTGAAGAAACCTGAAAGTTCAAAAGAATTCTTCGGAATTCGACCTTGATATCTAGATGATTTTGAAGAATCAAGGGACTCTCATATTCGGATTTAGCGACAAAAACCAAATTTTTACTTTTTATTTTTATTGAATTAATTTTTTGTCCTATTTGACCCTCAAATTACCTCGAACCTGACATTATGGAGATTAGCGGACCTCGGATTCGGGTTCAGCAAGTCTAAAACCCCACATATATGAATTTGTAGGTCTGTTCAATGATTTTTTTCCCTACTTTATCTTCAAATGACCTCGAACCTGACGTAAGGGGGACTAACAGACCCCGGATTCGCATTCAGCGCGTCGAATACCATCGGGATACAGAGGTTTGGTTCAATATGGAGAAACTTTTTTTGTTAACCTGTGTAATAGAATGATGCAGCAGGGATCGAAGTTCATCAGAAATTAAAAATAAGAACAAAAGTTAATATAACTATATGTAAGTGTATACTATTGCGCAGCTTTGTTTTCACCAAGTTTTGCTGACTGATAAAGTTCCAGGTATGCATTAGACCAAGGTAGTGAGAGTAAATGAAATGCAAATTCAGCCGGATCGGAAAACCATTTTAAGCCACCTGCATCCGTATAAGTTTGAACTTCTGTCCAAAATTGCTAGGTATTACTTATCTTATTCCATTTTACAAAATTAATTATATTATACTGAATAACTTTTTTTTCTATGATATCATATCTCCTCGAGCGATGTACGTACAACATTGCCCACTGGAAATATACTCGGCCCTATTACGGTTGTCGAAGTCGACGCTGACCACAGTATTTTTGCGGAAATGTGTTCCTCGCAAAACTACAGTGTTCAGCGAAACCTCAGTTAGATGAAAAAATTGCATCAACGTCGACGTCGACAACCACAATAGGGCCGCTTATCTTTTTTAATTGTATCGAAATTATTTGGTTACTTTAAATACATATAGGCCAAAATATAATAACGCAGTGGCAGTGGCAGTTTTTCGAAATCAGCTGTTTTTTAGAAACACTGCCACTGCGCTATCGTATTTTGGGCTTATGTATTTACTATATTGTATAAGGTAAAAAGCTAAAAATTCGTCAAAAAATTTCTCAAAAAGCTGGATTTCCCGCTCCCTGCAATTTCTAATTTCCTGCCGCTAAATAGACTTCGAAAAAGCCAGATTTGACGGGAAAAGAGCTAAATTGGCAGCCCTGTTTATAGGTCATGTTCTTCGTGTTGCTGAGTTGTGTGGCTACATCTTGCGTTGCTATGGTAACGGTATTGCCAAGAAATGTTGCTAAGGTCTCTCGTGTTGATTAGCTGTGTTGATGACGCTGTTGCAGTCGTTGTTCTACTGGTGTGGTCGTTGTTGTTAGTGATGTAGTCGTTGTTGCTGGTGAGGGAGTAGGCGTACGTGGGGGCTAAATTTCGCGGATATTTAGTCCTAACAGGCTTTCGGCATACAGAGGTGGTACAATAGTTACCATTGGTCCCAGCGCCTACCCAATTTTTTAATTTAAATAACGTATTTCCTTATCAGCCTTTTCACGTCACACCATATAAGTACTACTTGACAGCGTTTTCACGTCACACCAATATAACGTATTGCTTTGGCAGCGTTTTAACGTCATACCACATTAACACACACCTTAACTACCTACTAAGCAACTTAGTTTTCACAATCGTTGCTTAGCTGTTCCAATCTGCGTTTGCACGATCGACTGGAGTATACCACTACTCTACCTGAAGTGATTTATAATTCCATTTGCTGCTCTATTTATACTGTCCTGCACGCAGGCAGACAGTTATCCTAACAATATTGTTGCTACTATTGCGCTTTTTCCCTTTTGCTTGTTCATACCGCAGTACCACTGTACTCCAATGCCATAACAAATTCCAATACTCCGTATTAGTAAATAAGTATACATATATATATAACAATAATTGTATGTATATGTACATATATATATAAGTTAACACGCTGCGGCACCCAACATATTCCATTCCCGCACTCTACTCGTACACGTGCCGCTGCATCAGCATAATTGCAGTCATACCGTATTGCAACCCAACGCCCCAATTCAAGGCCAATGATATTTCACCACATAACCTGTGGGAAACCAAGTTCATGATTAGTACCACATACTAATGGTTACGCAACAAGAACCATACCAACAGAGCCAGACAGTAGCGTCAGCAAATTATGTTTCACACGATTGTGAAATACTTGCACATGCCCTCAGTGCATGTCAACCGTGGGAAGCCACGGCCTAAGCCAGCGTACCAAATACCGCGCACCTCAAGGCAGCAGAACGACAAGTCTATAAAAGGAAGCAGCACGCATCGAAGAGGCAGTTGCATGGTGGACTACTAACCCGCTTGTTCTATCTTGATAAATTACCTATCAATAAATTATTGTAAATCTAACCTTTCTTGTGTTTTCATTGTAGGGCAAGTTGGCCCTTTAATTTTTTTA
>NW_016157735.1:125626-146600 GCF_001687245.7 Rhagoletis zephyria | reverse complement strand
TGCGGCACCCAACATATTCCATTCCCACACTCTACTCGTACACGTGCCGCTGCATCAGCATAATTGCAGTCATACCGTATTGCAACCCAACGCCCCAATTCAAGGCCAATGATATTTCACCACATAACCTGTGGGAAACCAAGTTCATGATTAGTACCACGTACTAATGGTTACGCAACAAGAACCATACCAACAGAGCCAGACAGTAGCGTCAGCAAATTATGTTTCACACGATTGTGAAATACTTGCACATGCCCTCAGTGCATGTCAACCGTGGGAAGCCACGGCCTAAGCCAGCGTACCAAATACCGCGCACCTCAAGGCAGCAGAACGACAAGTCTATAAAAGGAAGCAGCACGCATCGAAGAGGCAGTTGCATGGTGGACTACTAACCCGCTTGTTCTATCTTGATAAATTACCTATCAATAAATTATTGTAAATCTAACCTTTCTTGTGTTTTCATTGTAGGGCAAGTTGGCCCTTTAATTTTTTTAGTGTTCAAGGACCCGGGGTCCTTTACTTATATATATATAAAATTCAACGATTCATATCAGTACAATTCAATTCTATATACAAATTTAACAATTTGCCTAGTATGTATAATGTAAGTATTGAAAAAGATGACAATGGTGAAGTCCCTTAGTGAAGGACTACTTCCCTCTGGGCGCGTGATCGTCACCATCCCCGCCCCTGTAATGCGTACGCGGTACCCAATTGCCGCTCTTCGATGATTCTAACTAGTTCTCTTGGTAACGGGTTTGTGCCGCTGAAATTTCGCCAGTCATCTGGTATTTCTGCTGGCTGTGCTGCATCTTCCTGCAACTATCGCTCTGTTAGGGGGGAGAGGTCTCTCGCTCCCTTCCCTTTCGTTTCGACAAAAATTACGTACGAAAGGATGTACTTTTATTTTGACAAACAAAAACAAAAACAAAAACATAAAAACATGATATTATGAGATCATTACAACGTACACCAGCAAAACAAAACAACTTATCACAACTAAAGCACAGAGAATTTTTCACAATGCATGTACCTCTTTGGTTCCTTATAAAAATACAGTTTATACTAAATACATCAAAAAACATAAAAATAAAATTTCTAAACTTTGTGCAAAACTCGGGAAAATGCAATAAATTTGCATACAAATTCGCAACTTTCTATTCGGACTTTTTTTTATAAAAATTTTGAAAATGAAGTTTTGCAGCCCATACAAATTTCGTTGATTTTTGGTATTGTTTTTACTGAGAGTTTCTTCCATACAAACTATGTTGGACATTTTTTTGTATGTGGAAGACACTGTCAGCAAAAACTAAATAATTGCAAAAAATCAACGAAATTTTCTGGTAACTTCAGACTTGCACTTTACTAATTGGCTCAAAAGCTACATCTTCAAAATTTTTCTAAAAGAGCTGATTAGAAATTGTGTCTTCCGACCAATAATTTTGTACGGCACGGTACCCATAAGTAATCTAGAAAGAATCTAGAAGAAGAAAAAAAATTAAATACAAGGTAACATTAAAATATCAGTAATTTGTTTCGTTGCTGTGAACTTGTTTCAAAACTTCTGGCTTCTGGTTAATATAATTGTAAAACTCTGTGCATGTCATTTTAACGTATTTAGGTACATACTTATCTAAACCATCAACTGTTGCTTGTGCAAAACGTGCTAAATTAAAAAAAAAAAATCGCATATGAAAGAGCGCCAACCCAACTCGTAATAAATTTAAGTATACAAATTTTAGTATTTAGTATATAAATATTCAATTCAAATACGCCAATATTGAAATGAAGCGCTTTGCTCTTAACGGATGCTTTTCATAATTAAGTTAAAAAAAAATTTTTAGATGCCATGCTGCCTGTAATGGGATTTGAACCCTGACGCTCTGGAAATTAGCAAATTGTGGCAAGCATCTTCGTGCCAGACATGTAAATGTGCATTCAAATGTTCAGTTTGATTCAACACCACGCATGCGTGGTATGAAAGTATTGTTTTTAAATACGAACATTTTAAAACGATAATCAAATAAAAAATATTCATGTTTACTATGCGATATTTCCCTCAGTAAATTCATAAAATTTTTGTTAATACTACAACGCGTTTTTTCTCTCAGTGTAGTTATTTTTATTCAAAATTTGTGCAATCAAATCGAAAACCGGGACATTTAAACGAAACCCGGGACATTTTAAGGTTGGACCGGGACACCGGGACAAATAGTCTAAAACCGGGACATGTCCGGGAAAACCGGGACGTCTGGCAGTCCTATTTATAGCTCATACAATTTTAGTATAACCAAGCGCAAGTCAGCCCAAGAAAAAATATTAAAAATTAAAGCAGTTGAAACTTTCACTTTATTATACTAACATTTTATGACCTATAAAACTGCATCCTCCTGTCTATGAACTTTAGACAAAGCGATGTTTGGCCGTTTGATGTACTGGAGATGTCAGTTTACAGAAAACATCGATGCCTCGATGCATCGACTATTTATACATCGAATGGAAAATTTTCGATGCATCGAAGCAAAACATCGATATTTTCGATGCATCGATGTTTTTTTGGCATCCCTAAGCAATGGTCCCACAATGTCCGCGCATACTGTAGCCCAAGGATCTTCTGCGATCTGGGTCAGCATCTTTACCGCAGCTTTCTGTTGGCTTGGCTTGTAGATCGGGCAGGTAGAACACTGTCGGGCATACCTCTTTATGTGCCTGAACATTCCGGGCCAGTAGTAACGTGTCGTCGCTCTCGTTATCGTCTTGCGGATGCCCGTGTCCTGCGCTTGGACTATCGTGAACTTCCTTCAGTACTCTCTCACGTAGTGGCGCTGCCACGCACAGCTTGAACGGTATTGCGTCTTCATCATCCATCTGGACTGTGATGTGTCGATACAGTTCGTTGTTTACAATTTTGTAGTCCGGGAACTTTTCTGGTGTCCTCTTCACCTCTGCTATTTTTTCGGTAAGCCACTTGCAGGCCGTTGCCTCTTTATCCTGCACTAGTATGTTGAGATGTACGTCTTAGGGTTGTCATGACAGTGCATCGGCAACGACGTTCAACTTACCCTTGTGGTATTTTACATCGAATGTATGTTGCTGGAGTTCTAGTGCCCATCTTGCAATGCATCCAGAGGGACTCTCAATCGCATTCAGCCATTTCAAGGACAGGTGAATGCGTAACCCTCCAGTTACGGTCTCATTTTCCGTATATCTCACACAATGGTCAGACACTCCTTTTCAGTCGCCGAGTAGTTTTGATCTGCCTTGTTCAGCCGTCGACTAGCGTAGGCTACGACAGCTACTGCACCTAGTCCAAAATCGCTGGCATCGGTTTGTAGCGTGAAGTGCTGGGAAAAATCTGGACAGGCTAATACCGGTGCTTCCGCTGATTAATTTTCCGAAGGCCGTCTGCTGCTCATTGCCCCATTTCCATCGGCTGCCTTTCTTCAGTAATGACGCCAGAGGGCGTGCAATATGGGAAAAATCCAGAACAAATCGCCGATACCATGACGTTACGCCCAGAAAGTGCCGTAATTCACACGTGTTTGTTGTCAGTGCCAATTCTTTAATCGCCGCAATCTTGTCAGGGTCGGTGTGAATCCCTTCTTCGCTCACCACATGACCCAGGTATTTCAAACTCTTTTGGAAAAACTCACACTTCTCTGGGTTGATCTTCAGGTTCGCCTGCCGCAATCGTCGAAACACTTATTTCAGGTGTTCCATGTGTTGGTCTAGCGTCGCACTCGTGGTGATAATATCGTCCAGATAAGCAAACGCGAGCGGTTCCAATGCTGGTCCAATGACTTTGTCCCGCGCTCGTTGAAACGTTGCGGGCGCTGAATGTAGCCCGAACGGCATTACGCGCCACTGGAACAGACCGTGGCCTGGCACAGTGATCGCAGTATACTCCTTACTACTCTCTTACATCGGGATTTGCCAGTACCCATTCTTCAAGTCCAGGCTGCTAATGATTTTGGCGTTTCTCAGTCGATCCAAAATGTGTTGGATTCGTGGGAGTGGGTACGCGTCCGGTACCGAACGCGCGTTAAGTTGCCGATAGTCACGCAAAGTCTCCACTTTCCGTTTTTCTTCTTTACGAGCACGATTGGCGCACTGTGTGGGCTATGCGAGGGCTCGATGCGCTGCTTCTCTATTAATTAAACTTCGGTACGCGATCTTTGTACTGTGCGGACATGTTTTTCTTCGCTCTGTGCTCTTTTGGTATCTGCATGCCGTATTATTAAATCTTTATTAAATGAAGTGGCTATTTGCATATATGCCTAATCAAATGTGACAGTGACACTTTTCAAAATAAAATAATATTGTTATTCAATAAATTAGTTCATTATGCCATGTGTGTGTGGTCAAAGAGTAGAACGCTCGCAATCTAAAAGGAAAATTCAATGTGCTAAGTGTAATGACTTTTTTCACTTAAGCTGCGTAAACATTTTTCCGGCTGATGCTGAGTTCTTAGTAAAAGCCAATAAGCCATTTCTTTGTATTGGTTGTGCTGCTGATGGTCGTGACTCGCTTCGTTCGCATCCACCGCACCGACCTTCGTTCCTGAGAACAGTGTTGCTGCTAGTTGTTCGTTCAATTCGGATGTCACAAACCAACCAAGTAACAACAATACTAATCTCTGTCAGCAGCAAAATATGCCTAAATTAATTTCGACATCACAACAAATGGAGAAGGAAATCGTACCTAAAGAAAATGCAAGTGGTTTGAAGCAGCAAATTAATATGGAATCTATTCTAAAGGAGCTTGTCGCTCTTCGAGAGGAAAATGCCCTGCTTGAAGACAAAAATCAGCTAATAATGAAAACGGAGTCTCTACAATCTGAACTTCATTCTTTACGAGAAAAAATTCGTCGTGACGATACGTCTTCGGCTATTAAATCGCTAACTAATGAAATTAAATCTCTCCACGATAATATGTGCTTCTCTGCTAACATCAATTTTGTTTCAAGCGTAAAGCAGAAATCTAATTGCCCTATAACTTCGGATTTGTGTTCTTTTTGTACATCTTCTGCTGTGGCCTCCGACTACTCTAACGCCAACGGCGCGTCGCCTAATATTATTGCTGCCTTGCAGGCCAACCCTTCGTTATCTTCTTGCGCTTCACCTGCCTTACCAGCCGTTACTGCTGATCAAACATGCACTACACCAGTTGTTTTTAATTTTTCTTTGAGCTTCCGTACCTTTGCTGCCGCTGCTGCTGCTGTCTCGGCTAACGCCAACACTGCTTTGCCTAATATTGTTGCTGCTTTGCCGCCCATCTCTTCGTTATCTTCGGGTGCTGCTCATACGCTGCCTGATGCACAGTGGACAACTGTGCAATACAAAAGACCCAAAAAACAAAAAAAGACTAATGAATTAGTGATCGGCCGCAACCAAAGCAAAGACTTGGAGGTTGTTGCTATAAAAAAATGGGTACACATTGTGTCATTCAAGCCTTCAGTCACTGAAGAAAATAATATTGAATATGTTGCTAAAAACGCCAAAATAGACCGTAATAAGTTGGCTTGTTATAAACTAGTAAAAATAGATGTGGATGCTAGTGTTTTAAAAAAGGTTAATTTTAAACTGGGCGTTGCTGCATCTTTGCTGGATGCCATTTTGAACCCGATGCTCTGGCCTGCGGATGTTAAAGTCCGGCCATTAAAATTTTTTTAAAAAGAGGGTCTTCCCAGCAAGCAGCCTTAGACTTGCAAAGAAGCACTGGCCTTAAACTTTACTTCCAAAACATGTCTGGAATGCGTACTAAAGCCAAGGAAATTTATTTGCAAACGTCTCGATTGGAATTTGATGTCTACGTTTTCGTTGAAACCTGGCTAAATAATAATTTCTTTAGTGCCGAGTATTTCGATTCGGACTTATTTCAAGTATACCGCAAGGATAGAGATGCGGTGAAAACAGGTCACTTTAAGGGTGGTGGTGTTTTAATTGCTGTCAAGCGTAGCCTACGACCATCTTGATATCAGCTTAATAATTACGACCCTCTACTTGATCAGCTGTGTGTTTGTCTATTTAGCTCGTTTAAAAAATTATTTATTTGCGTCTCATATATCCCGCCTCATAGTGCTGAAGACTTATATTGCTCACATATTAATAATATTGTTGATTTATATGATAAAAATAATGATTGTAATTTCTGCATTCTTGGCGACTTTAATCTTAAGGATATAATATGGTCAGATCTGCAAGGGAACGGTGTTTTAACTCCTACTAATATTAATAGAGCTCATGAGATTTATCTTCTAGATAATTTATTTAGCTTGAATCTTATCTTAGTTAATTTTACTTTTAATAAGCTCCAAAGAATACTTGATCTAGTTTTTGTAATTGAGAACTCTATATCGATATCTGAGTGGAAGATCGACCTTTCTCGGCAGCCAGTTCGAAAGCGCTCTATCTCAAAAAACTTTTCAAGAACGCCCTATTTCAGAATTTAATTGAAAAACACCGTATCTCAAAATTCGGTTCAAAAACACCCTATCTCACTTCAAAATGTATTGAAAATATGCTGATATAGAGCGTTTTTGAATCGGCAGCTGAGATAGGGCGTTTTTGAAACGAATTCTGAAATAGGGTGTTCTCGAAAAGTTTTTTGAGATAGAGCGTTTTCGAACTGGCTGCCGAGATAGGTCGATCTTCCACTCAGCCATCGATATGTAATCTAACTGAATCTGACTTTCCGATTAGTAAAACTGATAAACATCATGTTGCTCTAATCATATCTTTGGAATATTATGACGCTGTTGTAATTGATAGTAATAGGCCATCGTCTTTCAACTTCCGATCTACGAATTATCACGACTTGAATCTTGCTATTTCTGATATAGATTGGAGTGCTATCCTGTGTTCGGACAATGTTAGTGTGTGTTTGAGACTTTTCTACACGAACGAAATGACTGTTTTATTCTCACGTAAGCTTTCTCATCTTCCTACCCGAATCCATAAATTACCTTGGTACAATAAAACTCTTAAAAAGTTGAAAAACCATAGAAATAAATACTATAAAATGTTTAAAGCTAGAGGGTATGATACTGGCCTTAAAGACAAATATGTGTATTATATGAAGCAATTTAATGTTCTCGATAAGTTTTTGTATAACCATTATATCCGCAGATTTTAACTTGAATTAAAAGAACATCGCAAGGCGTTCTGGAGATTCATTCGTTCTATAAGGGGTTCTTCAAACATTCCTTTATGCATGTACTTTAATGGTAGGTCCTCTCATTCCCTTAATGATTCAGTGGAATTGTTTGCTGAATTTTTCAAATCCAATTTTGTCATTGATGATGACTTTGTCAACACTCTCCCCTGTCCTAGTCTGCCCCAGTCTTTAGATTTTTGGTCTTTGTCCATTACTGAAAAAGATGTCATTAAAGGTATTTCCTCTCTAAAATCCTCTTTTAAGTGTGATAATGATGGTTTTTGTGAATACTTCCAAAAATGTTGTAGTTCCACTGTTTGTGTCCCGCTGTGCGCGAAGTTGTCTTTTGTTTCCAAACGAATGCTGTCACCTCACCAGCATGGTTTTGTGACCGGTCGTTCTACGGTTACAAATTTAGCGCTATTTTCTGAGTACTGCGTATCGGCTTTTAAATGTGGATGTCAGGTTGACTATCTACACGAATTTCTCGAAGGCATTTGATGAAGTGTCTCATTTTATTTTGCTGTATAAACTTAAGTGTTTTGGCTTTCATTCTGTTTTTCTGTCTTTTTTAAAATCTTATCTCTCGAATAGAACTATATTTGTGGAAATTGAACATCACAAATCGAATTCATTTGTCGCCACCTCGGGAGTACCGCAGGGTAGTTCCTTGGTCCTCTTTTGTTCGTTTTATTTATTAATGATATTGGCTCATGTTTTAAATACTCTAGCTTTTTACTTTATGCTGATGATCTGAAACTTTTTCGGAAAATCACCTGTGTGTCTGATATAGTATACTTGCAATGGGATTTGAACAATCTTGTTGACTGGAGTTGTCGCAATAAGTTAGAACTTAATATAAAGAAATGCTTCCACACAGTGGCGTAGCCAGGGGGGATTTGGGGGGATATATCCCCCCTCCCCCCCTTCGGCATTGAACTACAATTATTTACTTTTGAATTAATAACACAATACTATTTTATCCTTCTGATTTAAAATTTTTTTATTTCAGACGGATGACAAATTATCTTTTAATGAATATATGAGTAGTCCACTTGCAAACAGCGTTATGTGATTTTATAAAAGCAAGCCATAAATTAAAAAAAAAACGTCTACGACAACAAGTAACATCCGAACGGTATCTTTTTTTATTACCTGAAAATTTGGATAAATAAGAGCCTAATACCATTAAAAAAATAAAATTGCAGTATGGTTGATTAGCAAATTTTATATTTAAAATTTAATATTGCAAGTTTTGAAACAGTAACTTTTACATAGCTAGCTTTTTTTAGCTTTTCGCGTTCTCTGCTCTAGGAAGATTGGTTTGCTTCTTTTCTGCGACCTCTTCCACTACACGGTTAAAAATTTCGGTTTAATTTTTAAACTTTTTAGACTACGTATATGACCAAACTAAATTCAGTTTCAAACCTTCCAAGTTAAAAAAAAGAGAGCACATATGTCGGGTTTAGAATTTAAACAGTTCCATTTAAATTTTAAATCCAAACATTGTCATAATCAAGAATAAAAAATAAAAAATCTTAAATTTCATGCTGCGTCTGATGGGGATTGAACCCGGACAGCCTTGGTAGTAACCAATTCTATCAGCATCTTTGCACACTCAGCTACAGCCACGCATGTAAATGTGCTTTCATATGTTGCGTTTGAATCAACACCACATTTCGCTGTGTGCAAACATTTTCTATTTCGGTTTAGATTTTAAGAAACTAGAATTAATACATTTTGGTTTGATTTTTAAACCACGAACTTTTTGGACTAAAATTTAAACCACAATATATTAAAAATTGTTTAAAACTATTGACTGGTTTAAAAAGTAGACTATAAAAGATTAAAAAAGGCAGTAGTCCCAGCGCGTTTTAAAATTTAAACCCAAATTTTTGACCGTGTAGGCACCGAAACTACCATGTTTTCTTGCAGTTTTCTAAGTTCATACGAAGAGGAGACTTTTGAAAGTGTATAAATAAGTATTATAGCGACTTTTGCAAGACTAGTTAACATTTCATGCTATTTTTTCAGAATATAGAAAAATGTTTCACTCTGCTGTTAGTGTACATGAAACACACCAGAAACTAAAAATCTAAAAAAATTTACATAGCGAACTTTGCAAGTGGACTACTCAATTGTTGAATATGCTATCTTTTTTGTCCCTTCTTTTTATACCATGTTCTGACCGACATCGAAAACATGTTTTCGTTGCTAAAACTGGTTTTCGCCTTAAAACTTGTGTTTTCGTCCATCTATCTATCAAACGAAAACCAGTTTTCGCAGAAAACTACTTGAAAACTCACGCTCCACTCATTCCAATCGGTGTCTTCACTAGTTTTTTTTCGATTATTTATTGAAGTGGAAGTCATATTTTATAATGTTTAATACGCCATTTCGGATTTATTGTTAATTGGCTGGCAAAAGTAAAATAAGAATGAAAGTAAGAGGTTGCTAATGTAAAGAAAATGAGAGAAAAGCATTTTGGGTTTCTTTTTGTGTAGCAAAACTGTAATCAGAGGATGTAAGAAATGTCAACGAAAATACTAACAGCCGGTGGGAACAGCCTTCAGCCCACAATCCCAAAACACGTTTTCAAAGTGTTTTCGTTGTCGGTCAGAACATGGTATTATACAATTAAGGAGCGGCTGAATGGTTAAACGATGTTAGCGGTACATAATGATGTACCGATTACAACACAAGAAGTAATTGAAAAAATATGTGCTAAGCAACGAAGATTAAAAATCGCTTTATAAGTAATAAGATTTTGTAGACTTGTACATAAATAAATGTAAATAGATACGCGTAAATATATAAATATGCAGATATATTCAATGTGTAAAAACTGAAGTGTATACTAACGAAATTTCTACAAAACAAAACTGGAGTACACACTAATTAATTAAAATGGTGTAGTAATTTAATTTTTTAAGTTTAGATAAAGCATGATTCCCCATGGAATAACCGAGTAGACAAAAAATATATAACGATAGAAATGGCACTTACATACATATATGAAAGAATACCCGGCAACGCCTCTATCCATTGTGTATCACAACTTTAAGTTATCGACGGAAATTTTTTTTAAGCCCCCCCTTCGCCAAATCCTGGCTACGCCACTGCTTCCACATGACGTTTTCAAAAACTCATAATACGGTTCTTTCAAATTTTTTCATCTTAAATCACCAGCTTACCAAAGTTAATGATTTCGTGGATTTGGGTGTTGCTTTTGACTCGGCTTTTTCTTTTGTGAACCATGTGTGCTTAGGGACGTTCCGATACCATGAAGTTATTGATACCTACTTAAATGAGTGTACTCAAATCGTTATTTCGTATTTGTATGAGTAAACCGAAAGTATCGATACCTACTTATACGGATAATTTTTCATCATTTTATATGCAAAAAAGTGAAAGTGATTTTCCGGCGTTTTTTTGTGACATACCTTTTGCGTTATGCGTTTTTCACGCAAAATCCGAAAAATCACGATGCATAGCGACACATGACTTTAAACACTTTTAATTTTTTATTTGTATTATTTTGTTGGATATGAACGAAAAATAAATATCAATTTATATTGTATTTACAATACAGTGAGTGGAAGACCGACCTATCCCGGCAGCCAGTTCGAAAACTCCCTAACTCAGAAGACTTTTCAAAATCGGCCTATTTCAGAAATTGATTGAAAAATGCACTATCTCTGAAAACTTTACAAGAACATCCTATTTTATAATTCGGTTCAAAAACGCCATATCTCAACATTTTTTCAATATATGTATTTTCAGTTGAGATAGGACGTTTTTGAACCAAATTCTGAAATAGGGCGTTCTTATGAAGTTTTCTGGGATAGGGCGTTTTTCAATTTCTGTCTGAAATAGGGTGTTCTTGAAAAGTTTTCGGAGATAGGGCGTTTTCGAACTGGCTGCCGAGATAGATCGATCTTCCACTAAGGTGTCGATATGTATATTTCGTCATTAGTAACGATATGTATATTTATTCATTACTAACAGGTCTATTCTGTTATTACGTTACCGAAGATTTTGTGAGCGGAAACTTGTATTACCAAAAAATGTTACCACTTGTCACCGCGATTCTAGATACGTTGGTAATGCAGTGAAAATATTCAGCAATTCAGCTATGGAGATTTGTGGAAATTCTTGTATTGCATATTTCATGGGGCAATATTTTGTTACCAGCTCATGAGATGGTAACCAAATTTACCGGTTACAAGAGCGCATATAATGCGAAAAAGGTTTAAAAAATTTACAGACACTTTAATTACCGGTTACACAATTTATGTTACCAGCGCAGAATAGACATGTTAGACAACAATTTCAACCTTTGAAAAGTTCCCAAAAAACTTTACGGTTTTAAAGCATTGCTTGCACTTTGCTGTGGTATCAGTAATTTTGTAAAAATATATCCATACTTTAGATTTTGGCGGTGTCATTGCTTAAAGCAATTATTTTTCATAAAAACGACGCTGACAAGATATGGCACTTGCTCAAATCGATTCGATACAAGTACTTTTCTTTCGATACCAAGTATGAATCGAAACAATGATTCGATTAAAAAAAGTAGTTGGTATCGAAACAAAAGTATCGAGTACGTATTCGTATTTACTTGTATCGGAACATCCCTATGTGTGCTATTTACTTCCAAAGGCGTTTAGCAATTTAGCGTTTTTACGTAGATATGAGAAAGATTTTAAAGATCCGTATACCAGAAAATCTCTTTTTAATGCACTTGTTTGTTCGAAATTAGAGTATGCTTCAGTAATTTGAAACCCAATTTACAGTTCTCATGCTTGTAGAATTGAATATGTTCAACTTGCTTGAACTGATAAGCTTTAGCGATCCCCACACAGTATTGCGTTTTCAACTGCCATTTTACTTGCAACCAGTCAAAGCGAATTATTTTTATCTGGATCCGGTTTTTAGAGCTCTTTCGGAATTCAACTGCATCTCAGGAAGGTTGAATATTGAGTTTTCGACTTCAAGGTCCTTATTCAAATCTATGATTGAATCTATTTACTCCTAATCTTATACACTATGTACAACTTTTTACTTAATAGGGTTATATTTAATTAGTCATTTTGATTAAATTTGCTCCTATATGAGTAAGTGTACTATGTAACATGTTTCTGCTGTTGTTGTATGTTATTATATAATTCTAAGGTGTTTTTTGTAATCTAGTCTGTAAGATCTTTTATAAGTCATAGACTAAATAAAGTTTGAATTGAATTGAATTGAATTGAAATCGTCGACCTCCCTGTGTATTACGGCCTGCATTTTCGGGTTATTGGGAAAGTAGCGCTGTTTTATGGGTCGCTAATCTCGCTCCCCGTTATCTTCCCGAATGCGAGCAACTACTTCTTTAAGAAAGTTTTGACTCCCATCGTATCCTCGGTGGATGTGGGCTGTTCATTTGCGGTCTTTTTGCCTTCTTCAGCTCTCTCTACTTTGCGCACTTCTAACATCGTGGTACATGCAGCCTTCTTTCGAATATCATCCTCTGCCTTCATCGTCAATGTCTGCTCTCCGCAGCTCACTGCTGCGTTGGCCTTTGCCAGGTAGTCATTCCCAAGGACCATGTCATCGACTAAACCTGGTAGGACGAGTAATTCGCTCCTATGCTCTTGATCGCCCACCTTTACCACCGCTTCTATCGCTCCTGTGACCGCTGTTGATCTGCCATCTTCAATAACTACACTTTTGTTCACTATTCGTGACCGCTCGATTCCCAGGGTGTTCGCTACTCTAATGCTTACAAAACTTCTTGTTGCTACAACATCAACTGTTGCTCTGGCGATTACTCGCCCTTCCGCTTGCTTTAGCATTGGTGTTACATTGACTGAGGTTGCTCTACTTGAGACCCCACTCCTCTCTCTTTGCTGCTCCTCGCGGATAGTGTCGTTGCGCTCTTCATTTCGTCTCGGGGTTATTGTGCAGGGAAATACTTGATGCGACTCCTTCTCTGCTACAATATTCTCGTAGTTTTCGGCCAGACTTACCAACTCTCCAAGAGTGTTGAATTCAGTTTGCTTAATGTACAGCTGGTACTCGCTTCGGCAGTTATTATACATGCGTCGAAGCTTTTGTGCTTCCGAATTGTCGGAATGACGCATTAGCCCTTGTAGCGCTAGTACATAGTCTTTAAATGCCTCTCTAGGTCATTGAACACGCTGCCGCATCTCATCATCGAGTCTTTCAAAATACCCGTCACGTTACACGTCTCCCAGTCTCTCCAGTGGCCATGATTGTTTCGTAACCAGACGAGGGCTCTATCCTTAAACAACTCGGGTAATGCTCGTGGAAGTGCGTCTCGTTCTATCTCGTATCCGTCTGCTAATTCCTCGACGCGTTCGATGAAACCCAGCGGGTTCTTACCGCCATCGTATTTGACGTCTCATTTGCGTACGCGGTCCACGATAGTTGGGGCTAATCGTTGTGAGTCGACGTATACTGGATACATGGGCACGTACGGCGTTCCTCTTATGCTGTCGTCGTTGATGGGTTGTTGTCTAGGCGGTAGTAGTAGCACTTTGGATCTCTTCGGTGTTGGTGCGTTCCTCGCGCTTGTAGACCTCGTATGCTTAAGCGCTAAATCGGTGACTCCACCGCGATGGTTCTCAGTCTCCCCTTCCTCTTATACAAATGTAGAGAGGCATTTACGCAGCCCCTCGACGATCCCTGAATTGTCAAGGCCGAACTCCGTCGTATAGGTCACAAGCTCCTCTTTATTTAAGTAGTACATCCACTTTGTTTTACAATTTTTTTTCCTCTTATGTTCCTTTGTTTCACGTTACCATCTTGTTGGTAAGGAATGTTTGATCACTTTCACAGTTCTTAATTTCTGGGCTTCACCCTGCGTCTCTATCACTTTAAAGGTGTCATTGCACTCTTGCTAGGTAGTTTTTTCCAAATCACTTCACTTCATTTCACTTTTGTTATCTGTGAGTTCTCCTCCTTGGCCCTTACTGCTTCCTTTATTTATAAGGGCCCCACGTTCTCCGCTAATTGTAACGAACCCGGTTTATCCGGCCTATAGCTGGGCTGTGGCTCAGTCGGATGTTTTCGCTGAAAACTACTTGAAAACTCACGTTCCACTCATTCCAATCGGTGTCTTCACTAGTTTTTTTCGATTATTTATTGAAGTGGAAGTCATATTTTATCATCTTTAATACGCCATTTCGGATTTATTGTTAATTGGATGGCAAAAGTAAAATAAGAATGAAAGTAAGAGGTTGCTAATGTAAAGAAAATGAGAGAAAAGCATTTTGGTTTTCTTTTTGTGTAGCAAAACTGTAATCAGAGGATGTAAGAAATGTCAACGAAAATACTAACAGCCGGTGGGAACAGCCTTCAGCCCACAATCCCAAAACACGTTTTCAAAGTGTTTTCGTTGTCGGTCAGAACATGGTATTATACAATTAAGGAGCGGCTGAATGGTTAAACGATGTTAGCGGTACATAATGATGTACCGATTACAACACAAGAAGTAATTGAAAAAATATGTGCTAAGCAACGAAGATTAAAAATCGCTTTATAAGTAATAAGATTTTGTAGACTTGTACATAAATAAATGTAAATAGATACGCGTAAATATATAAATATGCAGATATATTCAATGTGTAAAAACTGAAGTGTATACTAACGAAATTTCTACAAAACAAAACTGGAGTACACACTAATTAATTAAAATGGTGTAGTAATTTAATTTTTTAAGTTTAGATAAAGCATGAATTCCCCATGGAATAACCGAGTAGACAAAAAATATATAACGGTAGAAATGGCACTTACATACATATATGAAAGAATACCCACAGGCAACGCCTCTATCCATTGTGTATCACAACTTTAAGTTATCGACGGAAATTTTTTTTAAGCCCCCCCTTCGCCAAATCCTGGCTACGCCACTGCTTCCACATGACGTTTTCAAAAACTCATAATACGGTTCTTTCAAATTTTTTCATCTTAAATCACCAGCTTACCAAAGTTAATGATTTCGTGGATTTGGGTGTTGCTTTTGACTCGGCTTTTTCTTTTGTGAACCATGTGTGCTTAGGGACGTTCCGATACCATGAAGTTATTGATACCTACTTAAATGAGTGTACTCAAATCGTTATTTCGATACTACTTGTATGAGTAAACCGAAAGTATCGATACCTACTTATACGGATAATTTTTCATCATTTTATATGCAAAAAAGTGAAAGTGATTTTCCGGCGTTTTTTTGTGACATACCTTTTGCGTTATGCGTTTTTCACGCAAAATCCGAAAAATCACGATGCATAGCGACACATGACTTTAAACACTTTTAATTTTTTATTTGTATTATTTTGTTGGATATGAACGAAAAATAAATATCAATTTATATTGTATTTACAATACAGTGAGTGGAAGACCGACCTATCCCGGCAGCCAGTTCGAAAACTCCCTAACTCAGAAGACTTTTCAAAATCGGCCTATTTCAGAAATTGATTGAAAAATGCACTATCTCTGAAAACTTTACAAGAACATCCTATTTTATAATTCGGTTCAAAAACGCCATATCTCAACATTTTTTCAATATATGTATTTTCAGTTGAGATAGGATGTTTTTGAACCAAATTCTGAAATAGGGCGTTCTTAAAAAGTTTTCTGGGATAGGGCGTTTTTCAATTTCTGTCTGAAATAGGGTGTTCTTGAAAAGTTTTCGGAGATAGGGCGTTTTCGAACTGGCTGCCGAGATAGATCGATCTTCCACTAAGGTGTCGATATGTATATTTCGTCATTAGTAACGATATGTATATTTATTCATTACTAACAGGTCTATTCTGTTATTACGTTACCGAAGATTTTGTGAGCGGAAACTTGTATTACCAAAAAATGTTACCACTTGTCACCGCGATTCTAGATACGTTGGTAATGCAGTGAAAATATTCAGCAATTCAGCTATGGAAATTTGTGGAAATTCTTGTATTGCATATTTCATGGGGCAATATTTTGTTACCAGCTCATGAGATGGTAACCAAATTTACCGGTTACAAGAGCGCATATAATGCGAAAAAGGTTTAAAAAATTGACAGACACTTTAATTACCGGTTACACAATTTATGTTACCAGCGCAGAATAGACATGTTAGACAACAATTTCAACCTTTGAAAAGTTCCCACAAAACTTTACGGTTTTAAAGCATTGCTTGCACTTTGCTGTGGTATCAGTAATTTTGTAAAAATATATCCATACTTTAGATTTTGGCGGTGTCATTGCTTAAAGCAATTATTTTTCATAAAAACGACGCTGACAAGATATGGCACTTGCTCAAATCGATTCGATACAAGTACTTTTCTTTCGATACCAAGTATGAATCGAAACAATGATTCGATTAAAAAAAGTAGTTGGTATCGAAACAAAAGTATCGAGTATTCGTATTTACTTGTATCGGAACATCCCTATGTGTGCTATTTACTTCCAAAGGCGTTTAGCAATTTAGCGTTTTTACGTAGATATGAGAAAGATTTTAAAGATCCGTATACCAGAAAATCTCATTTTAATGCACTTGTTTGTTCGAAATTAGAGTATGCTTCAGTAATTTGGAACCCAATTTACAGTTCTCATGCTTGTAGAATTGAATGTGTTCAACGAAAATTTATTCGCTTTGCTCTTCAGCCGCTTAATTTCTCGGAACCTCTTCCTTCATATGGTGCTAGGTGCAAACTAATTAATTTGAAATCTCTGGAAGGGAGGAGAATTGTCCAGTCGCTTATGATTGTCTATGACTTAATTAATGGATATATGGACTGCCCTAACTTGCTTGAACTGGTAAGCTTTAACGTTCCCCACAGAATATTGCGTTTTCAACTGCCATTTTACTTGCAACCAGTCAAAGCGAATTATTTTTATCTGGATCCGGTTTTTAGAGCTCTTTCGGAATTCAACTGCATCTCAGGAAGGTTGAATATTGAGTTCTCGACTTCAAGGTCCTTATTCAAATCTATGATTGAATCTATTTACTCCTAATCTTATACACTATGTGAAACTTTTTACTTAATATGGTTATATTTAATTAGTCATTTTGATTAAATTTGCTCCTATATGAGTAAGTGCACTATGTAACATGTTTCTGCTGTTGTTGTATGTTACTATATAATTCTAAGGTGTTTTTTGTAATCTAGTCTGTAAGATCTTTTATTAGACAAGACTAAATAAAGATTGAATTGAATTGAATTGAATTCGTCGACCTCCCTGTGTATTACCTCCTGCATTTTCGGGTTATTGGGAAAGTAGCGCTATTTTATGGGTCGCTCATCTCGCTCCCCGTTATCTTCTCGAATACGAGCAACTACTTCTTTAAGAAAGTTTTGACTCCCATCGTATCCTCGGTGGATGTGGGCTTTCATTTGCGGCCTTTTTGCCTTCTTCAGCTCTCTCTACTTCGCGCACTTCTAACATCGTGGTACAGGCAGCCTTCTTTCGAATATCATCCTCTGCCGTCATCGTCAATGTCTGCCCTCCGCAGCTCACTGCTGTGTTGGCCTTTGCCAGGTAGCCAGTCCCAAGGACCATGTCTTCGACTAAACCTGGTAGGACGAGTAATTCGCTCCTATGCTCTTGATCGCCCACCTTTACCACCGCTTCTATTGCTCCTGTGACCGCTGTTGATCTGCCATCTTCCATAACTACACTTTTGTTCACTATTCGTGACCGTTCGATTCCCAGGGTGTTCGCTGCTCTAATGCTTACAAAACTTGTTGTTGCTCCACCATCAACTGTTGCTCTGGCGATTACTCGCCCTTCCGCTTGCTTTAGCATTGGTGTTACATTGACTGAGGTTGCTTTACTTGAGATCCCACTCCTCGCCGCGAATGGGGTCCTTTGCCGTTTCCCTGTTGTCCGCGGCAACAGTCTGATGTTCGAATGTTCCGCCGACCACACTTCCAACAGAATTGCTGGATATTATTGCGACATTCGTAGGCAAAATGTCCTCCTTCGCCGCATCGTCTGCACGTCGTTTGTGGGTTTACTCGGCTAGACTCTTCACTTTTACGTTGTTGTCTCGTAGGTGGCGCATAATCGCCTCCATCGTGCGGTCTCGCTGGCATCGTAAACCTCTCTCTTTGCTGCTCCTCGCGGATAGTGTCGTTGCGCTCTTCATTTCGTCTTGTGGCTATTGTGCAGGGAAATACTTGTTGCGACTCCTTCTCTGCTACAATATTCTCGTAGTTTTCGGTCAGACTTACCAACTCTCCAAGAGTGTTGAATTCAGTTTGCTTAATGTACAGCTGGTACTCGCTTCGGCAGTTATTATACATGCGTCGAAGCTTTTGTGCTTCCGAATTGTCGGAATGACGCATTAGCCCTTGTAGCGCTAGTACATAGTCTTTAAATGCCTCTCTGGGTCATTGAACACGCTGCCGCATCTCATCATCGAGTCCTTCAAAATACCGGGAATTCAGGAAATCTCACTTACACGTCTCCCAGTCTCTCCAGTGGCCATGATTGTTTCGTAACCAGGCGAGGGCTCTATCCTCAAACAACTCGGGTAATGCTCGTGGAAGTGCGTCTCGTTCTATCTCGTATCCGTCTGCTAATTCCTCGACGCGTTCGATGAAACCCAGCGGGTTCTTACCGCCATCGTATTTGACGTCTCATTTGCGTACGCGGTCCACGATAGTTGGGGCTAATCGTTGTGAGTCGACGTATACTGGATACATGGGCACGTACGGCGTTCCTCTTATGCTGTCGTCGTTGATGGGGTGTTGTCTAGGCGGTAGTAGTAGCACTTTGGATCTCTTCGGTGTTGGTGCGTTCCTCGCGCTTGTAGACCTCGTATGCGTAAGCGCTAAATCGGTGACTCCACCGCGATGGTTCTCAGTCACCCCTTCCTCTTGTACAAATGTAGAGAGGCATTTACGCAGACCCTCGACGATCCCTGAATTGTCAAGGCCGAACTCCGTCGTATAGGTCACAAGCTCCTCTTTATTTAAGTAGTACATCCACTTTGTTTTACAATTTTTTTTCCTCTTATGTTCCTTTGTTTCACGTTACCATCTTATTGGTAAGGAATGTTTGATCACTTTCACAGTTCTTAATTTCTGGGCTTCACCCTGCGTCTCTATCACTTTAAAGGTGTCATTGCACTCTTGCTAGGTAGTTTTTTCCAAATCACTTCACTTCATTTCACTTTTGTTATCTGTGAGTTCTCCTCCTTGGCCCTTACTGCTTCCTTTATTTATAAGGGCCCCACGTTCTCCGCTAATTGTAACGAACCCGGTTTATCCGGCCTATAGCTGGGCTGTGGCTCAGTCGGATGTTAGGTTCCCCTATCCAAACGTTTAAATAAATACGCGAATGATTATTATAGTGACGCTGCTTTATTTCGCTATTTAGTTGGCAGCGTTTGCACGTCACACCAATATAACGTATTTCCTTGGCAGCGGTTTCACGTCACACCAATATAACGTATTGCTTTGGCAGTATTTCCACGTCACACCATATACTTTAACTACCTACTAAGCAACTTAGTTTTCACAATCGTTGCTTAGCCGTTCCAATTTGCCTTTGCACAATCGACTGGAGTATACGACTACTCTACCAGAAGTGATTTCTAATTCCATTTGCGGTTCTATTTATACTGTCCTGCACGCAGGCAGACAGTTATCCTAACAGCATTGTTGCTTGCCAGCTAAAAAAATCTCAACTATCAACGCGAATTTTTAGACATTTGAAATTTGCACAGTATTATACTAAAGTTTAATGGGCTAAAAAACTGCCTACCAGAATTCTTTTTAGAAATTCCTATTAAAAAGTTGGCGATTTTGCTGAAACTTTGCAGATTTTTCTTAATTTTTGTACACAGGAAAATTCTTGGGTGTAAATGTATGCTAAAGCATAAGCTATATTTTAAAACAAAATTAACAAAAAAATGTAGCATGTAAAACATTGCAAATATTAACAAAAAAGACCCGTACGCTCAATTTTGGGAGTAACAGTATATAACATACTCAAATAGAATATGTCATATTTACATACTACTTCGAAAAAAGTTAAGCGACTAGCACAAATGCATATTTATGTACCTAAGTACATTTATGCATCGAGCCCTAACCGTGAAAATAATGTAAGCAATTTTTCTTTCAAAATCTAATTCAATTCATGTACACTTGATCCTCTTTTTACGCGGTTAAACGGAACCAAAAAGTTTTCGCTGAAAAATTTATCAATATTCATGCAAATCAACCCATGCGGTCCGATTTCTACAAAACACTGCGTCAAAAGGAAATCCGCTTAAAAAAAAAAGTATTTTCATAATAAACTTATAACTCGTACTAACTCAATATCAGTGTTGCCACTTTGTGAGTAATTCCTCAAAACGTGAGGAATTTCAGGTGCGCTTGAGTATTTTTTGAGGTATTTTACAACGCTTTTATCAACTTGCAATGTTGTGTGTCCAGAAACTTTCAATGTTGTGGATCCAGAAACTTTCAATGTTGTGTGTCCGACACCATATAACCTTTGCTTTGAAAAGCTCATATAAAATGCATAGTGCATAGGGCGACATCTGTAGTGAATAGGGCGAGGTAGATGACATCTAGATGTCGCCCTATGTACTACGTTTGCTACAGCGGAAATAGACGACACGCCATTTCTTTAAATAAAATTAATTGGTGCTCGTTTGTATGTACATACATATGTAAATGCATGTGTGTGCACCTTTCTATTAATATCGTTGAATTATTTTAATATCTATTGCAAAATTTTATTCAGACAGGACTAAAAAGTAGAAAATAAATAATATAAAAAAAACTTTTTAATATACAACGCTTTTATAAATGGA
>NW_016157735.1:122000-123996 GCF_001687245.7 Rhagoletis zephyria | reverse complement strand
TACATACCGATCACATAGCGGTGAAAATCACTTAGATTGGTGTCATATAAAGTATATCTTCCATACCTCTGATTGTTTAGATGCGATTTTTTATATAAGTATGTAACTCCTCTATCGATGTATGCAGATGTATTCAAAAGCAGTTATCTGTCAAAGTAAAATTTGCAGATGTTCATGAAAGGTATGAAGCCTTCGGCATAGCCGAAGACAGCGCTGCTCTTACTTGTTAGTAGTTTACAAATGTGTAGGACTGACTTGAGGTTCATATTGAGCACTGATATACATAGGTGCAGCAATATTATAGACAAACCAAGTCATAAAAAACAACGGTGATCCTTTGTTTGAACCGCAAGAACAAATGTACCAATGGAATTGCGAGAATGTAATTAATATTTATACTAAATACCTGTACAGTACACAATACTCATATCTGTTGTTGTGCTTCCGTGTTCTTTACCTTTAAGATTGTACACAGAACACTATATTTTGTACTGGGGGCTCCTTAGGCCGGCAGCAGTCCAGGCAGAGTTACCAACTATTCACTGAGTGCATTTAGCTTCCTGCGCACTTATCCGGAGAGCTGTAGCTATTGTTGCACCTCCTTGTTCCTAGTAGGCTTTTGTACGCCTGAGCAGGATTCACTTAATAATTTAAGCTGGAAAACTACACTATTTTGAACTAAGAGTTTTACAAATCACCCGCGTCCACTGCATTCGGTTTTAAGTTAAACACAAGCTAATATTTTTAGATTTAATTAATATTTGCTTTATTTGCTTTAAATTGCTCCGCGCGACCGCTTGGTTTCTAAGTCCGATTCGAATTGAATTTACATTCGTTTTATTTTACTACTTGTAGGTATATGTGGAACGTAAGCTCGCTTGTATATGGGATATGCCCATGGTGTAATAATAACAAGGTGTTGTCAGTAACTTAACCTCACTTTTTCGGCAGGTCTATTCCGGTCACGCATTTTAAAGTAGTAGAAAAAGTACTAACTATTTACTACTTTTAATCCGTTCGTGCATACTATTTCAAATTAAATGTAGAAAAATGTTTAATTACAGGCTTATAAGCCTGAATATATGTTTGTATCGTAAGCTCCACACAGGTTGCACATATATTGTAACTTATAAAAAAGTGCAGGCCGTAAAATAAGGCAATTTCCTATAAAACTGTAAATGATTTTTTAAATAGATTAGTAATAATAATACTAGATTGGCGCTTACACATATGTTAGTGTTTGACCGAGCTTCTCCTCCGACTTGTGGCGTGCGCCTTGATGTTGTCACACAAAGCGGAGGGACCTACAGTTTTACGCCGACTCCGAACGGCGATTGCATTTTTATGAGAAGCCTTCATGGCAGTAATACACTCGGAGGTTTGCCATTGCCTGCCGAGGGACGACCGCTGTTAAGAAAAAACCTTTTTTCTATATTTTTTGCGATGTTGCTTTGACCAGGGCTTGAACCCAGATGATGCGGAGTGGAGCGCGTGCTGCTTACCACTACGCCACAGCGGCTGGCATGCGAGTGTCGATGGCAGTAGAATAGAAATTTGTCGATCGAGTCGATCATCTTTTATTTTGCTATTGTGTAACTTGATCGATAAAAATTTGTACTATTGTGAATGGTGACGGAATTGTAAACAGCTGTTTGTTTGTTTACATTTGTTTCTTTAATGTTTCATTTACATAATTTTTAAAATAATTGCTTTTATTATAAAATTTAAAAAATGGACACAGTTGAAATATGGTTTAGTGATGAGGAAGATGATGTGGGAGCTAATAGATTAGTAGAGTTGGCTAAAGCATGGAGGGAATTGCGAGATTCGTCGGATCCCATGGAGTTGGAAGATGAAGTGTATGTAACGGGTGATTTTTTTGAGGTTAGGATTTTCATGCATTAGTATTTGACAGATCACGTGGGATTTCAGACATGGTGTCAAAGAGAAAGATGCTCAGTATGCTTTGACATTTCATCATGAATAGACTTACTAA
>NW_016157735.1:110877-121975 GCF_001687245.7 Rhagoletis zephyria | reverse complement strand
ACTTTCTTATGTAAATTTTATAAACGCAAAATCCAACGACTAAAAAAAAGCAATAGAAGGATGAGCGATTAAAAAGTATTCACAGTCGCTAATTGAGCGACTAAGCGACACTCACAATAGCATCGATAATCGATAATCGCTTAATAGTCGTTTATCTACTGCCAGTCGACACTCGCAATAGGGGTGATAGATTAAAACACATACACCCCTATTGCGAGTGTCGAACAAGAATAGATAATCGACTACTGAGCGATTATCGATTATCGAACTATTGCGAGTCTCGAATGATCACTCAGCAAGCGACTGTGAATGCTTTTTAATCGATCATCTTTCTACAGCCATTTTCTAGTCGTTGGAGAGTAAAGTTGATGAAAAAAGAACGAAAATGGATAAAAAGTAAGCAAATTTAAAGAAAATAAATAAAAATATACATAAATAAAAGTAATAAAATAATTATATTAAAATTACAGATCAAAAGTAGTTAGTAACAAAAAGCAACTAGCGCGATTAGTGGAGTTGATGCAAAAAAACAGCGACTAACAAGCACCTAAAACGATTTTTGAGCACCCCAATAGTGCGTTCCACAATATTCCGTCCTTGAGAATGTTTACCGTTGAACATACATTCTGCTGATCCGGGCTCTGGGTTTCGGTATGGCGTAAGCATATAGGGTTGTAAGGCATACCCTCCATCACCTAAAATTGGAAATAGCTATGACACAACCATTCGAATGTCTACATAAATTAGCCATAGCATACCTAATAACATATTTCGCTCGCCACTACGATACTCTTCTTCTAATTGTTGCTTCAACGCAGACATATTAAAAACATTAGCATCATGCGTAGCTCCAGGGTACTTCGCGTTGATATAGCGGATTCGCATGGCGTTGTCGCAAACCTATAAATGAAGAAAGATTATAAACTCCATTGTTGCATTTCCTTTATAAATACTCACTATCATTGCATTCAAGCTGAAAAATCCTTTCCGATTGTAATACAAATGCTGATGATCCTTTTTTGGGGAAACAATTTTGATGTGCGTACCGTCTATGCAGCCTATTACTCCGGGTATTCCGCTCCTCCCAAAGAAATAACACTTTGTTTCTCGTTTTTCCTCTTCACTGTTTTGCATTTTTATCCAATCTCTGCAGACGCATTCCTCCAAAGCATTGAATACTTCCGCCAAAATTATGGACACCGTAGATTGGCCAAGCCCAATACAACTTTCGTTCCCGACACTTAGCTGATACGACCCCTGAGCACAGAACCTCAAAGTCGCTGCCAACTTTAAAATATTTGGAACTGATGTTTTACTAACGCCAGCTTGCAGTTTGCTATCTAATAGTGTGAGCAAATGCGTAAATGCAGCCTTCGGAAGACGAAAATTTTTCAAAAATCTTAAAAAAATATAGATTGATTACTTTTGTATCAACTACGCACCGTTGAAACCGTATACATACATATTTTCCTCCAATTCCAGAGGATTAGACGAATCCCTCAACATTCTCCTCGTTCTTGCTAACTCTACTAATCTTTCACTTTCCTCGTCATCACTATCACTGAACCACACGTCGACACTATCCATTAGTGGTATTTTCTTTTTTAAATTGTTAAATTGAAAAGTTTTGGACAATTGTATTTTATTTTATTTGCCAAATATATCAAAAATGTAAACAAACACCGAAACAGCTGATTGCAATTCAGTAAGCCATTCACAATTGTACAATTGTTTATCGATTCAGTTCCGCAATACCAAAATAAAATATGATCGACTCAATAGAAAAATGTCTATTCTACTGCTAATCGACACTCGCAATAGGGGTGATAAATATCGATAATATAAGCGAAGTCGTAATTTAACCATGCTGCCGCTCTATTCTAGGGTATCAGTAGTCCATTTGGCTCGATATTATGACAATGCAGCAAAAGATATTTAATATAAAAAAATCGCCTTTCCATACGATTTTTGTGTACGTCTTTTTCCATTGATAACTACGATATCTTTTATATTTTATATTTTGAGGGCAAAAATTATACAAATCCAGCAATTTTAAATATTAATATCGTTCTGAAAACACCAAGTTGGTTAAAAATCAAGATAAAATGAAATACTAAAATGGAGTATTTTAAATACAATTTCCCAACTAATAGCATTATAAAAATTAAGATCGGCAGCACTGAAAATAAGCATGCCGATCTTGTCAAAATTACAACAAACACGTCGCTACTGACAACACCTTGTTATTATTTCACCATGGGATATGCCCATGCATGTACAGTCATCCAGATAGGCAAAACAAAAAATCTAAATATGCTTATTTGACAATTTGTTTGAATGTATTGGTTGATATTTTTTCACAGTTGTCGTTTTCGTTAACCCAAATGAAATCAAATTTCAATATTTCTTTATAGTGAAAAATATTTTTAAGTCAAATAAAACAAAATAACGTGAGAAACAAAATTCCACGCAAATCGGGAGCGAAGCGTAGCGATTATGACCGGATCCAGTGACAAAAAAAACCTACACATGCACAGTATTTCATGCATTAATTTTCAAATAAGCATATTGTCAATTGCTGGTTTACTGTATACTGTGTGCCCATGATGCAATAATACAAGTTGTTATACGTTGTGACAGCGCCTACTTGTACGCCCTTAGCTCAATGTTCTATTTTGGAAGTACGCGCGAATCGGGGAATAAATGAAGCCCATTTCAGAAATAGCAGTAGACTTCCTACTTTTTTGTTACCTTATAGAATATATACTACAACAGAAAATGAAAGAATTTGTATGCAATGTATTGAATAATTTAATCTTTTGCACTAATTTTGACTTACCCGATTAAACTAATTCTTCAACGATTTATTAAGGGAGAGGATTTTTAAGTTAAAGCTAGATTTGCGTTAGGAGGATATTTATATTTTTAAAACTACTTTGGCAAATCATAAAGCACAATACATAAATACTAGCCGAACCTTATGCTACATACATATATATATTTTTAGAAGCTTTTATTTACTTGCGCCTGTGTAATCAAATCTTGAAATCCATTTTAACCAACTTCCCGATCAGATAGAGATTTGAAACTGTAAACTTAACTCAGGACCCGATGACAATGCAATATGAAAGTTGAAATAATCTGCTAGGTGGCGCAGGAGTCGAGATACTTGAAAAATCCCGATTTGTTTCATATTTAGAACCTTATATTACTTAAATGGAAAGAAATAACTCCAAAGGAATTTAGCCGTTGGATGGTGGATTGCGGTGGTCGATTTTTCTATTCATTTTTTTTTAATTACTTGTTTCCAACTGTTTCTGCAGCTTTTGTTGCTGTTTCTTCAAAACTTTTGCTAAATCCACTTGGCGCCATAAAAGAATGGCTATCCAGCTGCAATAACTCTTCGAGAGTCGTAATCATGAGAAGTATTAAAAATTTCCTCATTATGCGCATGCATAAAGTAAGAAATTAGGAAATATTTTTCAGTAGCTATTACCAGTGGAAATTTTCATATTGTATTTTTTTACTTCCTTTAGACACTGATTGTTGATACATCAACAGTAACCATTAATTAAAAAAAAAATAATCTGCAGCTCAAAATCCTCCAAATTAGAAGATAAGCGCGTCGTTACATGTATGCATGTACCTACCTTTATATTTATTAGTCCTAGATATTTCCATACATATGCTAATAAATATATCTAGATATTAAAAAATATAAAACTTGTATGTATACACATATGTATGTATGTATTTATTTTTCAATATATTGAAAAAAAAATATATATATTTTTTACAGCTCAATACCCACTAGGAAAATAGGTAAGCACCTTACGAGGTAAGCCATGTTCTCTTTCAGTTTTTAGTATCAAAATTGTCATCATTGCCAATGTGACCTACTAGTAAAGCGCAAAATGAACACCTCCGACGACACATTACGTTGTCAGTTGCAAAATAACGTGCAGCCGAAGTTATTTCCAAGCACGGAACTACTCCGAGCGACTGCTCTGCATTTCACGTAACTTACTTTGTAAAGCGGCTCAGAAGTATGTCTGATACCAAATGTACATTCTAAATTCCTTCTTACATAAGGTGGCCACGTCTTTGTTAAAGTAAGGGAGATTCGTCAGTGACGTGGTAAGGACAGCCGGGTGAAGTGTAAGTTGCTGGTAAGGTATTGCCCTTCACCTGGCGGTCCTTACCACTTCCCTGCCGAATCTCCATTACTTTAACAAAGACGTGACCGCCTTATGTAAGTAGAAATTAAGAATGTACGTTTGGTATCAGACATACCTCTGAGCCGCTTTACAAAGTAAGTTACGCGTAATGCAGAGCAGTCGCTCGGAGTAGTTCGGCGCTTGGAAATAACTTCGGCTGCACGTTATTTTGCAACTGACAACGTAATGTGTCGTCGGAGGTGTTCATTTTGCACTTTACTAGTAGATGACATTGGCCATGATGACAATTTTGGTACTAAAAACTGAAAGAAAACATGGGTTACCTCGTATATACTAAATATATGTATTTATTATTATTATTTAGTGACTGGTATGAATATCAGTATTAAAAGTATGTTTGAGCGTTGGCGGCCAAAGCAATCGTTCAATTTCCACGTAGAATCTCAAGCTCTTCGGGCAGTGCGTATGTATATCCGCAGCTGCTTTTTAATAATTAGGTCCTGTAAATGAGTCAACTCTTGTGGCACATATGTCGCACCATCCAGGTATAGCGCTTTACTCCACTGGCATTCATCTAAAGCAGTCAAAAGACACCTTTGCTCGTCTCAAAATCAGTACACTGGTCAGATAAAAATCGGATATATAATCGCCAAAAGAGAGCATTCCTTAGCAATGTGCTTCTCGTTTTTGACTGAGTCAGGTTATCATTTGACAAAGTTTTAAAAACGTGCAAAATACGATTACGTGTGATTAATTCATTACATCGCTTATCCCATTCAATAACATTTATACCATCATTTGCAAATAGCTCATCGGTGTTGATCTTAAGGAACCGATAAGGTGCTAAAACAATTAAAAATGTCACTGAGAATATCGTCGGTTTGGCACGAAGAAATGCAGTTCTTATTCGAAACCAAGGCTCTGAGCTCAACATGCTACAATGTTGCAGGAGAAATAGGATGGATTTTGCTCATACAATGACAATAAGTCGAGCCAGACTTGCACATCGCAAGATGCCTCCAATGTTTTTCGATTCAATTGACCCATTCGTGCATTATATTCATTTTCATCTAGAGGTAATACTGAACCATAATTTTGATCACTGGAAGCTTTTGCCTTTACTAGAAAATAGCGTTTACTAGACTTTTTGTTGACATTTGAATTGTGCCAAAATCTAGCTCCCAAAATGTAGCCAAATGAATGCCTGTAACGAGGACATGCGGGTTTATGCAAACTACGTATAGAAAGGAATTGTATTGTCTTAGATTTATCTATGTAATACTCCTCATTGGCTAAGGAATAAAACCTATTAGTATAAGAAATATTCATATATTCCACATGTACTTACAACGGAAAAGTGTATTCGGTGCAGAAGCACAAAATCCAACTTGAAATCAACACGGAAAAGCAGCTCGGAAAACACAAATTGTCTGTGAAATTCACATACACACAAAACAGCAGAAAACCTGTGGAATAATTTTATTTATAGATTCTATATCACATAAGCATAAAGTACTTACGATTTGAGCAATTGGTTATCCAAAAATGGCAATAAATGCTGAAAATTCTTAGTTTTCAGAAATTAGCTATCAATTCGCACAAATTTTAATATTGATTGTCAACGAATAACAATAGAGACAGAGACGAAAAAGTCGATTAGTGACGCCAATCGTTGTCGATCTATGGTTTTGTTTGTGTGAGTACCATTTTTAGTACTCTTTCAAGAAAATCGCTGTAATATAAAAAGTAGTTGGTCAAAGCGGCAAATTGAATTTACTAAGGGCGTTCAAAATGGCGATTAGAGCGAGAGGAAAGCGAACGTATAACTCCTTCTTTATTGCATCATGGGATATGCCCACATTACTGTAGGGCCAATTAAGGTGCTGCCGTATCGCGAGTAGTGCCCTTACATCACCCTCCTTGAGAAAAGACTCTTGCAAGGTGATCAGACTTGCAAGAATCTTTTGCTCTACGGGTAATGAAAAATTGATAAGGGAGAACGAGATATTTATTACGGATATTATAAGTTTAATTATTTATTTATTTATTTTATTTATTTATTTATTATTATTATCAACAAACAGGACGCTTACAGACTATATGACAAATATATACATAGAATAAGGGAAACCCTTATGAAAAGTGCCTTATGAGTAAATTCTTAAAAGTAAACTTTGAGTAAGAAAAATCGAAGTCTAAAGATGAAGAATAAGCATTAAATTGGGGGAGAGTCCTCCTTAAAGGAGCATTAATACCATAAGCAGTTCTAACAACACCCACAAAAAACAGTTCATTACAACGAAGAATACGTGAGGGAACATAAAAACGAATTTTCATAAGGAGGTGCGAGCAATCTATAGAGCCTACAATTATGTCAAAGGCAAAGCACATCGATAACAAAGTACGCCTGGACTCTACGGACATGAGATTTACCAACAAACAACGAGAACGATAGGACGGAATAGGGTCTACAAATTTCAACGGACGCAAAGCAAAGCGGACATGAACTGTATGAAAAGGTCTCCAAACAAATACAGCGTATTCTAACCTCGATCGAACTAAGGACGAATACAACAGTTTGAGAGTATAAGGATCGGAAAATGACGAGCAGTTGTGACGAATAAAGGCCAACATCGCGAATGATTTAGAAACAATAAAGCTTATGTGGGTGGTGAAGGTGAGCTTGGAGTCAAAATAAACACCCAAGTCTTTAAAATCAGTAATTGATTTTAGCGGGACATTCGAAAAACAGTAAGAGGTTGGGACAATACTAATCGCTTTTGCAAAAGAGGTATAATGACATTTACCAATATTGAGGGACAAACGCTTATGCGCACACGAACAGTACAAATTATCAAGCTCACCCTGGAAAATCAATGAGTCTTATATATTTTTAATTTCATAGTATATCTTCAGGTCATCCGCATATAGAAGAAACTTACACATTGAGAAACAGGAAGATATATCATTACTAAAGATAACAAATAATAGCGGACCTAAGACACTACCCTGGGGAACACCAGAGGAGGAGACAAAAGAATAAGACGATACATTATCAAAACGAACAACACAGCGTCTGTTATACAGATAGGATGTGATCCACTTCAGAAACTCTGAATGAAAGCCCAGGCCTTCAAGTTTAGCTATCAATATTCGATGAGGCACCCTGTCAAAAGCCTTAGAGAAATCGGTATATATAGCGTCAATTTGGAATCCCTTTTGAAAGGTTTCCAAACAGTCCTCTGTAAAAGCAGCTAAATTGGTTAACGTAGATCTGCCCGGCACGAACCCATGTTGGTTGGGACATAATAAATGTTTAACAGCAAAGTAAATTTTATCTTTTACTATGGACTCAAACAGTTTTGAGACAGTGGTAAGCTTAGAAATCGGCCTATAATTCTCAATACAATTTTTGTTACCACTTTTAAGAATTGGCGTAATAAAAGTCAATTTCCAGTCATCGAGGAAAACTGCGGCAGATAGAGACATGTTAAAAATGTGCCTCAAAGGCGCAATTAGTGAAGGACAACTTTTAAATAAAATAACCGAGAGGCCGTCTACATCAGTGTTAGTGGATAGTTTAAGCTGGTTAATGCCATTAGCTACATCCTCGTCTGTCAACTTTAATTTCCCGAAGTTAATGGGAGTATCTAAATTTGACAAAAGATCTTCAGGAATAAAATCATTATCAGAATTACCTGAAATAAAGTTGGAAGAAAAAAAATCAGCAAAAAGATTAACAGCTTCGGAGATGGAGTTGGCTGACACCCCGTTAAGCTGGACCGATGCTGGTGTATTAGAGCAATTTTTCTTTGATTTAATATAACTCCAGAAGAACTTGGGATTAGATTTAATATTGCTTTCTACGCCGCGAATATAATTCCTATACAAAGATTTATTGAGCCTGTTAAATTCAGCTCTATAAAACACGTAACGCTCACGCAAATGAATGCTTTTGTCTTTTGTAGAACTTATTCTTCTTATTCCTTATACGTTTGAGTTCTTTAGTAAACCATGGACGCTTAGCGGTTTTCGAATTAAGAATTGGGATGTGACCCACACAAATATCACAAAGTTTAGACTTAAAAATATCGTAGCAACCAGCAACATCCACATTTCCAAAGAGCTGGGACCTATCCAAATCAAACAAATTATTCAATTCAGCAAAATTACAACAAGAGTAATGAAGGACACACAAATGTACAGCACACCACAGGTGCCATGTAATTTTACACAAAGTTGATCCAACAGGGAGTTGGCATCTAGCAGCGGATAAAAAGAAGCTCGAAGTTACCTGCGCGCAGCTATCAGTACACCAACACCCCTACTAGCACCAGTTTTAGCAAAATCTCTGTCTTTGCGAAAAACGTCAAAGAGAGCCGGATTATAGAACTCCGCATCGAAAAAGTTAGCATTCAGCCAAGTTTCTGTCAGAACGAAGCAGCCATAATCCAATTGTGAGCTGAGAATGTAGACAGATTCGGATTTTGTCCTGAGTCCCGAGGTATTTTGCTGATAGATACTTATTTTCCGATCACCAGAGGTAGAATGACTTTTTACTTCTTGGGCTGCGGGTGGGCATCTTTGTGAAAAAAAATCAAAAGGCCGGACAGCAACGTTGGAGGGCCAAATATCCGATGACAGAATTTTTGAGTAGTCAGATTTTGAAACTCCAAGCTTGAAATTAATGTGCTTAATAGTTTCCAAATCAGAATCCTTCTTGACCAGTTTATAGCATACAGTTGTCTTCTTATCGATAGCTGCATATTCACAGTAGGCAAAAACGATGATAAGTGCAGCCATTTGCGGCGAACCACAACTCCCAGCTCCGAGTTCTCATTTGACCCAAATACCCACCGCCTATGTCTCTTATGAGTACGCTTTTTATCCATAGCGGACCACTGTGCATTATTTGCTTGCGCATTGTTAGTTGCGTTTTTCGCTTGTACATTGCTCAACCTAGCATTGTTCGCCAAAGCCGCAGTAGCGGCATACGTAGGCATAGCGTTAGCGGGGCCAGCAGTTGCTGAACAGGCAGAAGTACAAGCAGGCGGGAGAGATGAAGCAGAAAAACCGATGTTATTACCAGGAGTAGTTGGCGAGCGAGTAAAAGCAACAGCAGCAGAAAAACCGGTATTACTACTAGGAGTAGCTGAAAATCCGGTATTAGTATCAACTACATCAAGAGCGGTATAACCAGTATTTATACCCGGCGCATCAGAAACACAATGCATTTCAGAACTTTTTCGTACTGCTACGGTATTAGAGTCAGCAACAGCACCATTAGATGGCACAGTGAAAGCGCGCTTTGGCAATTTACCAGGCTGAGCAACAACACTATCACTAGCTTTTGCTTGCGAACGCGTCGTTCTTTTGTTTCCACTAGTAGCAGGAGCCGGCGAAATAGAATTATCATTTTCTGGTTCAATTAATGCGATAAAAATGCTTTTTAATTTTTCCAAATCCGAAATCGCGTTTAAGATTTTATCTTTCAGCCCACAATGGGCCGTACAATTAGTACATAAAGACATTATTGCGAGATAAATGAAAATAAACACAGAGCGATAGAAAACACGACCGAACTATTCTGCAGTCACAGTCAGACTGACTTACTTCCCCCTTTAACTCGTTCGTCCCTATCAATTTGTAGATATGATACAAAGTTTAAAAAAAAAATGTGTTCCACTTGAAATAACTAACTCTATTATTTTATTTTAATTAACTATTGAATTAGTTTAATTTATTACTTAAGAATGTAAATAAACAATTAGGTTAACAGTTTCTATTATTTTTCCCTTTTTCTCTTTTATTTAAATGTATTCCTTATTTAGTATATTACTTATTTCCTGTTAGCACGTTAGCTTACATATGTGTATAAATTTTCGCATTTTAATTTTTTTTTTTACATTGGAATAGCCATTATCTTATTCATAAAAATAAGTGCACGTTTTGGTGTGACTTCATAACTTGAGAACGGCTTTACCGAATTCAACCAAATTTATGTGGCATATTCGATCTGTCATGCAGATGGTTTATGCGAAGTTTGCTCGAATTCGGAAAAGGGGGCGTGGCGCCTCTATTTTATATATAAAAATTAGTGAGTTAGCTTATAACTTGAGAACGGCTTCACCGAATTCAACGAAATTTATATAGCTTATTCGAGCCATCATGCAGATATTTTATGTGGAGTTTGCCCAAATTTGGAAAAGGGGGCGTGGCATATGTATCTTATGTATAAAAATAAGTACACGTTTTTGGTGTGAACTTATAACTTGAGAACGGCTTCACCGAATTCAACCAAATTTTTACGGCATATTCAGGCTATCATGCAGATGGTTTATGTGAAGTTTGCCCGAATTCGTAAAAGGGGGTGTGGCACCTCCCATACTAACTAAAATTTGTATGTTGTACATCTCTTGAAATATTTGTGGTAGAGTACTGGAAGTTGGTATAGAGGTATATGAAATAATTCCATACTCATGGAGAAAAATGGGCGGTATTGGAAAAGAGGGCGTGGCACCTCCCATCTTATATATAAAAAATAAGTACAAGATTTCAACCAAATTTATACGGCATAGTCGGGCTATTATGCAGATGGTTTGTGTTAAGTTTCCCCGAATTCGGAAAAAGGGGCGTGGCACCACCCATACAAACAAAAATTTTCATCTGGTATATCTCTTGAAATATTTGTAGTAGATTACTGGAAATTGGTATAGAGACATATGAAATAATTCCATACTCATGGAGAAAAATTTGCGGTATTGGGAAAGGGGGGCGTGGCACCTCCCATCTTAAATAAAACAAGTAAGAGCAGCGCTGTCTTCGGCTATGCCGAAGGCTTCATACCTTTCATGAACATCTGCAAATTTTACTTTGACAGATTACTGCTTTTGAATACATCTGCATACATCGATAGAGGA
>NW_016157735.1:84965-110555 GCF_001687245.7 Rhagoletis zephyria | reverse complement strand
GATCATATAAGTATACATTTTCATGGGTCTATCTCTTTTTGTTCTGGTACTTACAAACATCGGACCAAAGTTATAATACCATTTCATGCTCATGAAAGGTATAAAAATAAGTGCACGAATTCTACCAAATTTAAACGGTATATTCGGACTATCATGCAGATGGATGCCCGAAGTCGGTCCAGCGGTTCATCATATATGACAGTTTATGTCTGTCACATGAACCACGTATATGGTACAACAGCACATACATGAAAAATCGAAAACATAGTGAAAAATTGTTGCTATAATGTGCTGTGCTTATTTTTTCTTCGGATAAATTAAGTCAAGTACAAACATGGCTGCAAGATTTTCAATAGGGATTTTGTAGAGCCAATGGAATGAAAGTCACCGCAACACAACATATCTGTCATTTCATCGTATTATCGAAAAGGTGGTGTACATTTATATTCGGTCTTTCTATTTTGGACTTTCGAGAATCAACACTTTTGTTTAATATCTTAATTCATATTTCATTTTATTTTTTTTCTTCAATTTCAATATTTTTTATTTTTGCACAAATTTGTTGCACCGTTTCGTACGAAAAGTTTGAGTACACTGGAAATTTTCCATGCAGGTATTTCTCCTCATTGATTTATAGTGAACAAAACCATTGTGGAAAATTATGGCTGTGTTGTGTTCTTTGGCTTCGAATGAAGTTTTTTCAAGTGCTCTTTTACTGTCGATTGTGAATTTCATTTGATTATTTAAAAAAAAAGTGCGTTTACCATACGATTTATCGAATTCGTTCCTATGCATTGAGTTTTTCGTTCGCTATTGAATAAAATGCCACGATCCCGTCGTTCAAATATAGGCCGACGTACGCGTCTTGCGAACATGATGTTATCGCAAAGAAGATCGCAAAATGTTGAGGAGCACTCCCAACAAAAGGAAGTACGGCGTGCAGGATTTTTCATTAATTTTTCAATATTTGGTGTAGAAAAGCACACCGGGGTACCGCTATGCATGTATATATTTATATGTTTTTATTTTTGTGTTGGCTTCAATTTCGATAACTTATATACATATCTATTTTATTTGGAAAATTGTGTTCATGTTTGAATTTAATAATAAATATGTATGGTTTTTAAATTGGGAATTCTGTTTCTTAAGGGAAAAAATGATTTTTATAGTGTTACATATATATGTATATGTTGAAACTTTTTCTTTTATGTTTTCTTCACATAAATTTAAATTCAGACGCTTAATATTGAAGCGTTATAAATAAGTATGTTATAATGGTATAAGTGCCGTGAAAAATTCATTTCTAGTTAAATTTGAAATTTTCTTGATATACAGAAATTCATATGTAATTGCAAATTTGGAAAAATTAATTTATGTGACTTTTCGTATGCGGTTTTTGTGAACCGTTTTTGATTTATTTTTTCCTTCATCGAAAATAGTCATATTAACACCATCTACTTTTGTTACAACGTGAGGACCCTGGTATATATTTTCATGCTTGATTCTGGGTTCTTTTTGTACTAGAACGAGGACGTTTACTTGTATTTGTACTGGACGAGAGTGTCTATCGTATACATTTTTGCTACGGGTTTTATATTTATTAACTAATTCTTTGGCTATTGAGTGTGATTTTCGCATACGCTATTTAACCTCTTTCGCATAGTTTTCAACGTTATATATCGGGTCTATCTTTCCGGCTCGCAATTCGTGCGGTAAAGTTGCTTTTTTACCGAAAACTAGTTCGAAAAGAGTAAATTGGTTGTCAAATACAGTATTAGGAGTTGTATTATGTAAAAAGGTGAAATATTTCAAATAAGTGTCCCAGTCAGAAAACGTTTCGCTCATATATGCATGTAAATATTCGTTGAAAACTCTATGGTTCCGTTCAATCGATCCAACGGTTTCGTGATGGTGTGCTGTTGAAAAGTTGTGTTTTATATTTAAAAGTTTTGTAAGTTCTGACAAAATTTCATTCTTATATTCAGTTCCTAAATCAGTCCTAATAAAATTCATAGTGCCGTATATTAATATGTAGCCTTCAAAAATAGCCGAAGCCACAGTTTTGGCACTTTTGTCTGGTATCGCGATAGTTACTAAATATTTTGTGAGATCGCAGATTATGGTGACAGCTAACTAGTTACCATATCGTGTTTCTGGAAAAGGGCCCATTGTGTCAATAATTGCTCCTCAAAAGGTTTACTAGGTGTTGGGGTTAGAATAAGATTTTCTCTGTTTTTGGGTTTAACTTTGTTCAATAAACATTTCTCACAACTTTTTACGAATTTTGATATGTCACGGGTCATGTTTTTCCAGAAGTATTCAGTACGAATTTTTGCATACATTCTTTTGAGTCCGCAATGTCCTCCACTTATTGGGTCGTTATGGTATATTGTCATAAGTTGGTGTTTCTTTTCGTCGTCGGTCACAGTTTCGATAGGGTCTGTTAATAAAATATGTAATGTCTTTAGAATTTCATTTCCACGGTCCTTTAAATTTGCTATTGAAAAATAAATCATCCTTAGGCCATTCTAACTTCTTAATGTTACGATTGTTGGCTTCGACTTCAAGCCGCGAAAGTAACTCATCGAGATTAGTTTTTTCGTTAACAATCGTAAAATTAAGTGTTGGATATTCTACTACTATTTATGCATAGTCACCTGACATCCCAACTGCTATAGCTATATACATCCATATACACACACACATACATACATAATAACATGTAAAAGCTTTTGTACATCATACCACTGAAACATTATTTTTTCACTTCCATTAAACCGCTTGAATTATATGGACGTGTCGTGTTTTATTTATCCGCTAAATCTTAACATTTGGTTATGGGCCCAGGTCCATCACGCGATTTATTGTCTTACGAATAAAAAGTAAAAAGTACTTTATTGCGTTTGTCGCTGCCTTAAGTTTTTGGCTAAATAAAACGTCGTTTGTCGTCCGGCAATAACTACTGATTTTTTGTAATGAGTTCGCTGGCTCAAATTGAGAAAATCGGTGCCGATAATTACAGCACCTGGGCCATGCAGATGAAGAGTCTGCTGATTACGCTGGAGTTTTGGGAAGTCGTGGAGACAAAATGTGCAGCCGATGCCGATCCAGCTAACAAAGCTAAATGGGAGTCGCTAGACAAAAAAGCGCTGGCATACATCATCGTCTGAACTGATTCACATAAAAAATTGTAAAACTGCCAAAGACGCATGGANGATTAGTTTTTTCGTTAACAATCGTAAAATTAAGTGTTGGATATTCTACTACTATTTATGCATAGTCACCTGACATCCCAACTGCTATAGCTATATACATCNTGTAATCGGTTGGGCAGGTCCAAGTTCCAACCAAAAGGTAAGAAGTTAACGTTTGTGGGATACGCTGATTTAACCAAAGGTTATAGGTTATATAATAAATCGATTAAATCAATCGTTGTTGCGCGCGACGTTATATTTTTTGAAGATAAATGCAGTGACGGTGATGTATCACAGGACGATAAAGACTATTTCAATTTTTTTGATTTTCGAGATGGCATAGAACCTCCTGCAAACCTCGACAGTAGTGACGAAATTGAGCAGTCAGTGCATGAGTCACATCCCGACGAGGCTTCGATGGGTAAAGAAGACAATGTAAGTGAAGAAGCTAGGTTTGTTTCGAGCGAGAGTAGCTGTGAAGACGAAGTTATGGTTCCGGGGAAACGCAAAAGGGGGAGGCCGAGGATGGTTAGAAGTGGGTCTGTTGGTCGTCCACGAAAAATGTACGTTCGCGAAGAAACTGAGTACCTGAACTCATTGGTTAGCAATCCAGTTTCGGTAGCTGGTGCCCTGAATTCGGAAAATAGCGAACAATGGAAAGCTGCTATGCAGGTGGAATATAACTCGTTAATCAAAAATGGTACATGGGAGTTAGTAGATTACCCTAAAGCTAAAAACGTCATCGGTTCAAGATGGGTGTTTTCAACGAAATTTAACCCGAANATAACATGTAAAAGCTTTTGTACATCATACCACTGAAACATTATTTTTTCACTTCCATTAAACCGCTTGAATTATATGGACGTGTCGTGTTTTATTTATCCGCTAAATCTTAACATTTGGTTATGGGCCCAGGTCCATCACGCGATTTATTGTCTTACGAATAAAAAGTAAAAAGTACTTTATTGCGTTTGTCGCTGCCTTAAGTTTTTGGCTAAATAAAACGTCGTTTGTCGTCCGGCAATAACTACTGATTTTTTGTAATGAGCTCGCTGGCTCAAATTGAGAAAATCGGTGCCGATAATTACAGCACCTGGGCCGTGCAGATGAAGAGTCTGCTGATTACGCTGGAGTTTTGGGAAGTCGTGGAGACAAAATGTGCAGCCGATGCCGATCCAGCTAACAAAGCTAAATGGGAGTCGCTAGACAAAAAAGAGCTGGCATACATCATCGTCTGAACTGATTCACATAAAAAATTGTAAAACTGCCAAAGACGCATGGACAGTTCTAAGCGGTTTGTATAGCGCTGATGGACCGGCGCGAAAGGTAAATTTATTTAAGAGGATGGTGCGCTTCAGATTTAATGCAAGCGAAAAGATGGCTGTGCAAATGAACGATTTTTGTACTATTGTGGACAAGCTCAAATCAATTAGCGTTGAGATGCCTGATGACTTGCTATGCATCTTATTGTTGTGCAGCCTACCCGATGAAATGGATAGTTTCGTTGTTGCGATTGAGAGTAGAGACAGCTTGCCGACCTTTGAACAATTGAAGGTCAAAGTATTGGAAGAAGAAAAACGGCGAAATGAAAAATTTGGCGGTAATAGCGAGAGCGTATTTTTGGCGAATTCCAGCAGGTGTAAGAAAAATGCGAGGGAAAGAACGGTAGTGGATCGCAATAAACCAACGGACCAGCAGAAAACTAGAACGCATGACTGGAGCACAGTTAAATGCTACTCTTGCGGTAAAAGTCGCAGTGCGAAGTAGCAAAGAAAGAAGCGGTAATGAGTATGAGTTCCCATGAGAATGTACGAGCTAGCAACATATGGGTATTGGACAGCGGTGCATCCTCTCATATGTGTAATGATGCTAAACAATTCTCAACAATGAACAAACGCGAACAAACGGTGACACTTGCATCAGGTGATTTCGTTTCTGCTAAGGGTGTTGTGTAATCGGTTGGGCAGGTCCAAGTTCCAACCAAAAGGTAAGAAGTTAACGTTTGTGGGATACGCTGATTTAACCAAAGGTTATAGGTTATATAATAAATCGATTAAATCAATCGTTGTTGCGCGCGACGTTATATTTTTTGAAGATAAATGCAGTGACGGTGATGTATCACAGGACGATAAAGACTATTTCAATTTTTTTGATTTTCGAGATGGCATAGAACCTCCTGCAAACCTCGACAGTAGTGACGAAATTGAGCAGTCAGTGCATGAGTCACATCCCGACGAGGCTTCGATGGGTAAAGAAGACAATGTAAGTGAAGAAGCTAGGTTTGTTTCGAGCGAGAGTAGCTGTGAAGACGAAGTTATGGTTCCGGGGAAACGCAAAAGGGGGAGGCCGAGGATGGTTAGAAGTGGGTCTGTTGGTCGTCCACGAAAAATGTACGTTCGCGAAGAAACTGAGTACCTGAACTCATTGGTTAGCAATCCAGTTTCGGTAGCTGGTGCCCTGAATTCGGAAAATAGCGAACAATGGAAAGCTGCTATGCAGGTGGAATATAACTCGTTAATCAAAAATGGTACATGGGAGTTAGTAGATTACCCTAAAGCTAAAAACGTCATCGGTTCAAGATGGGTGTTTTCAACGAAATTTAACCCGAATGGTACGGTTGAAACATTTAAGGCGAGATTAGTAGCGCAGGGGTGCTCGCAGGTCCTTGGTGAAGATTTCAATGAGACTTATGCACCTGTCGCGAGGCAGTCTACTATTCGATTGGTGTTGGCTCTTTCAGCAAAATTAAAGTTATTTGTGAACCACATAAACATCGTAGCAGCGTATTTGAATGGCGAATTAAAAGAGGAGGTATGCAAATTGAAAAAATCTATATATGGCTTAAGCAAGCAGGGCGAGATTGGAACACTAAAATTGATTTTCAACTAAATGAGATTGGATTTCATCGTTGCAAGTCTGATAACTGCGTGTACGTTAAGCGAGTGGGAAACGAGGTGAATATAATTGCTATCTACGTTGATGATATAATTTTGGCGTGTACAGCGAAGTCTACGATGAAGAACATTGTTGATCAATTAAGCGCTCAAATTGAAGTTAAAGATCGTGGACCAATAAATTATTACCTCGGAATGCAGGTTGAGCGGAAAGGCGAATGCGGCGCGATCACCATTCATCAGGAGAAATACACCAGAGAACTTCTGAAAAAATGGAATATGTAAAATTGCAAAGGAGTTTCTACGCCGTACGCACAAGGTACTGTGTTGGAAAAGTGTACCAAAAATGGCTGCAGTGGCTCGAACGTGAAGGAGTACCAGTCGTTGCTTGGTGGCCTTACATATGTAGCCATTACGTCTAGACCAGATATTTCTTATGCGGTGTCTAAATTGTCGCAATTCCACAGTCATCCACATCAGCAACATTTTATCGCAGCGAAACGGATACTACGATACCTTAAAGCAAAACCTAAGGGTATGTTGACCTATCCCCAAATAATCAAAATTTGTTATGTTTCACAGATTCCGACTGGGGTTCAGACCAGACCTATCGGAAATCAATGAGTGGCTACGCGTTATTCTACAGCGGTGGCTTAATCGCATGGGAAGCAAAAAAGCAGCATATGGTTTCTCTCAGCACGATGGAGGCGGAGTACGTAGCAATGTGCCAAGGTGCAAAGGAAGTGGCATTTCAGTTTAGTAACCGAATTGGGTGTCGATGAGATCACGAAAACTTCCACAGTCATCAAGTGCGACAACCAAGGTGCACAGTTTGCTGTGCGTAACCCAACTGTTCACAAGAGAAGCAAACACATAGACATACGATTTCACTATATACGAGAGAAGTTTATAAACGGCGATATAGACATCGAGTATGTGCAGTCTTCAGAAAATGCAGCTGACATATTCACGAAACACTTAACTTTAAGTAAACATGAAAACTGTTGCAAAATTTTAAAACTGAATTTTGAATAATAATTCTTTTGAAAACGAAAAAAAAAATATATATCAAATGGCAATTGGGATGAGGCGGAGTTTGTTGGATATTCTACTACTATTTATGCATAGTCACCGGACATCCCAACTGCTATAGCTATATACATCCATATACACACACACATACATACATATCAACATGTAAAAGCTTTTGTACATCATACCACTGAAACATTATTTTTTCACTTCCATTAAACCGCTTCAATTATATGGACGTGTCGTGTTTTATTTATCCGCTAAATCTTAACATTAAATAACTCGGGTTTTTTTGTGTTTTAAATGTACGCATATTTGAACATTTGAAATTTTATTATTTTTACCATATTTAATATTTGTTTTCACCCGGGGTATTTTTTTTGAGTAATTATATAAAAATTTGTCGTAAACCTGTAACGTTATATTGCCATTGCATTCATTATCGTACTCTAATTGTATTTGTTTCGCCATTGATCATGTTTTTACCGCTAAAACTTGTTTAGTAGAGTCTTTAAGTTCGTTAATTGTAATCCGTGATAATGCGTCCGCACCGACATTTGTTTTTCCTTTTATGTACTCAATTGTAAAGTCGTACTCTGACAGTTCTAGGCGTATTCTAGCAAGCTTTTACGACGGATCCTTCATGTTAAAGAGATAAACTAGGGGTCAATGGTCAGATTTCACCGTAAATTGAGTGCCGTAAACATATGGTCGAAATTGCTTGATTGCAAAATATATAGCTAACAGTTCAAGTTCAATGATCGGTTTATTTTGCTCTGCTTTATTGAAAGATTTAGAAGCGAAACATATTGGTAAGTCATTGCCGTCATGGTTTTGGCTTAATATAGCACCACACCCCACTTTCGAGGCATCGACTGTAATAATAAATTGTTTTGTGAAGTCTGGGTATTGTAGCAATTTTGGGGAAATTAACGCTGATTTTAAAGATTCAAAAGCTTTGTCGCACGCGCTGTCCCAAATAAACTCAACCATTTTTCTGCCTAATTGATTTAAAGGCGCTGCCAGAGACGCAAAGTTTGGTATAAACCGCCTGTAATAATTGGCAAACGCGACGAAACGAGGAACTGCATCCTTGTCAGTCGGTTTTGTATATTTTTTAATAGCGTTTATATTGGTGTCATCTGGCAGCAGTCCTTTGGCTGAACATTGATGGCCTAGGAATGTAACTTCCGGGCGAAGAAAATTGCATTTATTCGGGTTAAGTTTTAGGTTGAAGTTTCGACAAGTGTCGAAAACTTTTGCTAAATTTCTAATGTGATGTGCTTCGCTACAGCCTATGACAATAATGTCATCTACGTATAAAAATGCTACGTTGGGTGGAATACCAGAAAAAGCTATACTCATCATTCGCGAGAATGGTTTGGGTGCTATATTTAAACCGAATGGCAATACTTTCCATCGATATGCTCCACGGTCTGTGCTAAAAGAAGTTATATCACGTGAATCCTCATGTAAGGGGATTTGGTGAAATCCAGAAAAAAGATCCGAAGTAGAAAAATATTTAGTTCTGCCACGATTGTCTAAAATATCGTCAACTCGTGCGAGAGGGAATTTATCCGCAATTAGTTTTTTGTTGACTGCGCGGAAATCTACGCCCATACGATATGCTTTTTGACCATTAGTAGACTTTTTAGGAACCAAAATTAGAGGACTATTGTAATTGGAATAACTTCCTTCAATTAAATTGTTATCTAGCAATTTACGAACTTGAGTTATCTCTTCACGTTGGGAATATGGCAGACGATAGTTTTTTACATATACCGGGTCGGTGTCGGTCAACCTAAGTTTCTGTTCATAAAAATTGTTGAATGTCATTTTGTCATTGTCCAGAGCGAAAATGTTGGCATATTTTATGCAAAGGTCAAGGAAATTGCTGTTATCTTCTGCAGGGATTTGATTTTTCAAAATTTTTGTTAATTTGTTCGTTCGTGAGTCTTCTGTCTTGGTCTTATTAACTGAGAAAACGTTGATATTTGGGTTACTGCTATTAACTATGTATCTTGCTGTGAATACGTTATGTTCAACTTCATGCGATTCTACAAAAAGTGGATGCGGCGAATGGCCCAAATCGAAAATTCGATAAACTTCGCATCTGGGTGGTATGATACCAGTGTCGCTTTCGATTCCGTGTAGGATTGGTATCGCGACTTTTTCATTGCCTACCCATAAGGAAATACAATTGCTTGCATAGCTAATAACGCATTTGTTACTTTTTAGAAAATATTTACCCAATATACCGTCAGATGGTATGTTAAAGTCATCGTTTACTACATGTAAAGTATGTTTAGTGCAAAAATCAGTAAAAGTCAAGTTTACGGTAATCGTACCTAAAGTGGAAACGGTATTGGAAGTGACACCGGTAATGTTAATTATATCGCTCCTATTTATAGAAACATGTTTATCAGTGCTAGAATTTTTTATTAGAGAAATGTCGGCTTGCGTGTCGACTAGAAACGTACAAAATTAGTTTGACCCATTAATTTTCAATTCGAAAAAGTCGGAGTAATTCAAATTTAAGCAATAAATGCCCTTTGTTAAAAAGGATTCATCTAATTGTTCAAGTCTTCCCCCCTCAGTGTTCGCTCCTGAGGGGCGTGGGCGTTTAAAATGCGCACATTAGCATTATTCCGTGAATTTGAATGTCTATTAATTTTATTAGTGTTGTTATTACGATTTCTATTATTTGTATTCCCATTATTGGAATTAAAGTTATTGCTGTTGCCCCTAGCACCGTTGCTCTATCTACTATTGTTACTGTTATTACTGTACCTACTGAAATTAGCATTGTTTTGTCTGAAATTACTATTGTTGTACCTATTAAAATTGTGACCTCTGAAACTACCTCTAAAATTATTTGGTCTATTTACTCGGGATCGAAACGCTAACACTTGACGCTCTTTCACTTGATTATTTTGTTCCACTATCATTTTTGCCACTACGTCTTTTGAATCACTGAAGGTATTTGACGATAAAATTGATTTGACCAAATCCGACCGAGTATTAAGTCTATAAACGTTAACTGTTTGCTCGACTGCCATTTCATGGGCTTTAAATTGTGTCATACCCTCAATGATCAAAGAACGCTCTAATGCATCCGAAAGCTCCTCGACACGCTTAGCAAATTCCTTATAATTGTTATTTGTGACATGCAAAGATGCAATTTGCCCAGCCACAACCTTCGAGTTGTCTGGCTTTATTCTGTTTCTCAACGCATCTTTGATTTGTCTAACTGAAGTAACCTCGGTTGGAATTGCTTCACGTGCCTTGCCTTCGAGCTTCGATTTCAAAAATGATATAAAAGTTGTATTTAAATTTTCGTCTGCAAAATCTTCAACTAAATTAATTTTGTCGATAAATGATTCAAGTGCTAGCGGATCGCCGTTGTAATTTTCCCTAATGATTGACGCACAAAGGCTAGTAAAGGATTTCTTCTGTTCAGTGGTAACCATGTTTAAAAATTCTTTAAAAAATGTAGAAATGTCTGGTGAACTGGTAGCTGTGGACGGCTCGTCGGACACAGTTAGCAGATCTTTAAATGATGGGAGTGAAGTACTTCTTTTAAGACTGAATTGTACCGAAGCTTCTGACTTGGCGTCACTAAACTCTTCTTCTGACTCAGAGTCAGCTACGTCTGATTGGCAAATTAGCGATAAGCTATCAGGTGGAATTCTAACGCGACAATTCAGTTTATTAAAGCACTTTGCTAACTGTTCATTGCAACGGGCTAACCTACCCTGCACTTCCATGAGATTACTGGTATGTGCCGAACTGTTACCAATAACTAGTAGTAAAATATTGTTGTAAGCTGTAATAAGCGAATATTTGTACTCGTTGAGTTTTTTCGAATTCGTAGACAACGGTCTATTTTATAAAATGCGCTTGGTAATCTTATCAAAATCTGCTTTATTTGCTTTAAATTGTTTATCGAATTCGCTCATAACCGGCTAATCTCAAAGAAGTGGCGGTTCGAAACTTGCAATAGCAAGCTATCGTTCACCATGTTCAAATAGAAATATTAAAAAGATATCGACTTGAGAAAAACACTTATGTTTTCCAGTAGTCATCGGTTGAAAATTTGCATGCAAGAAAAAGGTATTGGACATGCAGGAGGAAACGAAGGTTATCACATGCAATTTAGAAAGAGATGGTGTTGTTTTATGTGTCTGGTTTTAATATGGTAATTTTTCGAAGCGGTATCTATAAGCTGATCGTTATGTAAAGATATATAATATACATTATACAACTTATAAGTTGTTAAAAATTTAAAAGAAATTAACTGTGGGGAAAAAATCATTTAGTAATAGAATAGGGCGAGTCAATCGCGTCACTTAAAATGAGGAAAATTCAAGTTATCAAAATATTGTATGGATGAGTTAAACACGTCACTTAAAGCTAGGAAAATTCAAGTTGGATCACTTAAGGCTAATTACGAAAATGGGTGACTCAAGAATTAATATTTGAAATTTGCGTGATAATATAATATGAGATAATCTAGTGTGTCGCTTACAAACTATTAATGGTTTGGAAAAATGGATTACTTAGGAACTAATATTTGATATTTGTATGATGATATAATATGAGATAATCTAGTGTGTCGCTTACAAACTATTAATGATGTGCGAAAATGGATTACTTAGGAATAATATTTGGAATTTGCGTGATAATACAATATGAGATAATCTAGTGTAATCTTACTAGTTTTATTTAGTTGATTTGAAAAAATATAGAAAAGAAGAAGTTGTATATGGATATGTCGGGTCACTCAAGTCATTTGGTTGCTAATTCATTAAAAAAAATCAAAATTCCATCAATGGATTTAGGAAAGTTTCCGTATCTTGACTTATCGCATTTTCGTATGCAACTTCACTTTTATATGCGTGCCCAAGAAATGAATTTATTTTGACAATCTTAATTAAGTGCTATTGTTAATAATGGGTCTTTTGTATTGCTATGAATCAGAATAATTCAAATGGAAAAAAATTATATTTTCTCAATGTAATCGGTAAGAAGAAAATAATGTATATATCTATGTATATATGTACTTCATCTTACAAAAATAAACCGCTCTTCGATGCCGCTTCCTCCCACGCCGCAGTCCGTATTTTCCAGAAATAGTGTGAAAAATCCATTTTGTTCGTTACCCGGTGCCTGCTGTAGTTCTCTATGCCGTGATTAATGTACCTCATTTATTTAGTTGTGTGATGATATGTTGTTTTGTGGCTTGCGTTGCCATATACATAGGCGTAGGTGTATGCCGTTATATGTGTCGGTGGAGGGGCTTATGTGGCTTGCCGCTATGCTAAGCCGTTAACTAGTAATTTCCCTGAGGGCCGCTGGTGGCGTGGTTTGTACTTTACATATCGTCGTTTAAAGTACAAAACCGCGTATCGTCATTCTGCAAAACCGCGTAACTGACATTGGCTGCCAAAAATTGGATTTGCTCACACAAGCTCTTGGCTCAATCCTTATCCATTCGTCCTGAAATATACTAGCCAGAAATGCGATTGCTTTATAAAAAAGAGAACCATTTTGAAACATGAGTATTTTTACGATCTAAAAAATAATTTCTACAACTTCACATTCGCGGTTTTGCATTTTGCTGATACGCGGTTTTGCATTTTGTTGATACGCGGTTTTGCACTTCAAACGACGATATTTATATCTTGTTCCGTTATAATTTTAGGTGTGTATGTGTAGTTGCTGACATGCATATACATTCGCATATGCTGTCCCGTTAGGAATGTGGCGTGGTTATACCTACATACCAATTGCTGGTAGCTTTCTCGAATTTGTATGTACGAGTAATAACGGGACCCGCCGGTATAGCTGTAATTAGCGGTGGCGTAGCTACCCGTTGTGTACGCAACCGACGTCAAAAAACCGTATGAGATGGCGTGACTGTACGTGCAAAACCTCCTTTCATTCTGGATTAAATTAGGTAACTCACTGACACGGTCGCCATGTTGTGCCTCCGTGTTCCTTACCTGTAAGATGGTACACAGGACACTATATTTTGTACTGGGGGTCCTTAAGCCGGCCGCAGTCCAGGCAGAGTTAGCAACTATTCACTGAGTGCACTTAGCGTCCTGCGCACTGATCTGGAGAGCTGTAGCTATTGTTGCACCTACTTGTTCCTAGTAGGCTTTTGTACGCCTGAGCAGGATTCGCTGAATAATTTAAGCTGGAAAACTACACTACGCATCGTTTCTATTCATACTCGGTGATTATTAACTTTTTATATTTTTACTTACTTCTGCAGGTCTCAAGTACATACGCCCATCTCTACAAAAATACATACATACATACTAGGGATGCTTCGAATGTCATATTTTTCACATTCGCGAATGCGAATGCGAATGTGCGAATGCGAAGGCGAATGCGAATGTTAGGAATAACATTAAAAAAGCTATAATCAACTTAAGTCGTTGTTATTATTACTTAAAAATTTTGTAAATCATCAGAACATTTCACGAGTGCTTAACCTATACAATGTTTTAATATATTAGTCAAACTTTCAAAAAAAAGTAATTTTGCTGTCTTTTCTCCCATGAGGCGATTTCTTAGAGGCTTGTATATAAGGCCGACTGCACTGAACAATTGTTCACTTGGAACGCAAATATTTGCTGGCCAGATCTGTCAATTTGTCGTATTTTAGTTTAGTGTTCCACCAATCGAGAGGATTTTCGATTTTTTTCGATTTTCTTTAAGATAGGCCTTCAATAGAGCAGATTCTAAATCCGAGCCTTCGCTTTCGTTGGAGGAATATACAATTATTTCTGGGTTGCTAATAAAACTTTTAGCAGTACTTATTGAAGGCCCATCAATGTTGCTTGGTATACTTCTTAACTGTTTAGCGGCTGAAGCTAAAAGCCGGTAATTGTCCCCACCCTGGTTAGACTGCATTAGAGCAATTTCAACAATATTAGAATGGAGTTTCTGCACATGAGCACATTCGCATTCGCAAAAAATTCGTATAATTTTATGTGAATGCAAATGTCGAATGCGAATGTGAAAATGATGCGAATCATTCGCAAATCGAATGCGAATGCAAATATTCGTAACATCCCTGATACATACATACATATCGTTACCTTAATTCACAAAGGCCCTAAGCAACAATTTTTTTATTTTACAGGAGAAGCAAAAACAATTATAACAAGTAAAGAACTATAAGTTCGGGCGAAACCGAACTTTATATACCCGGCGCAGGTATCAAATATCGTTGTTTAAGCTTTCTCTGAACTACCTTTGCATAATAAGTAGGGGTGCTTACCCGATTTCAAACGTTTTCGATAATATGCAGAGTTAAACTTAATGATATAATTGAACCTAGTTAGGTACAAATCGATTAAGTGGTTACCGAGGTACACATTTGTAGTTATAAAGTGGGCGGTGCTACGCCCAATTCCTAAAAGTCTATAGCAGGAGATTGTTGTAACTATTAACTTCGAGTAAATTAGCGTCCTCCAAGGCACCAAGTGCACTGAGTTTGGTAGGAATTGATAAATCGGTTACCGAGATACACATTTGTGTTCATAAGTGGGCGGCGCCACGCCCATTATCCAAATATTTATAATATTCTAATTTTTTGCTGAGTGGTTATTGCAATCACCGATTTTAAGTGAATTAGCTCCAGTACTTACTGAATTATCGCAGTTTTCGTGTTTCTGTAAATTGCCGTTATATGGCAGATGGGCATGGTTATTGCCCGATTTCAAAGATTTTCAACAGATTTCTTAGCTAAGCCCTAGGGTACCGAGTTTGGGAAGGATTGGTGAAGCGGCTACTGAGATACAGCATTTCATCATAAGTGGGCGGGATCATGCCCATTTTCCAAAAATTTCATAATAATATTATTGTTTACCGCAATTTTACTCCACATACTAATTTTAAACAATTTGCATCTAATATTTACTGAAATATCGAAGTTCTTGCATTTTTCGAAAATACCGTTATATGGGAAGTGGGCGTGGTTATAGTCCGATTTCGTCCATTTTCAATACCAACCTACCTTTGATAAAAGGCAACCTACACACCAAACTTCGTTGCGATATCTCAATTTTTGCTCGAGTTATCGTGTGCACGGATTGACGGACGGACAGACAGACATGGCTAAATCGACTTCATACATACATTTGTCCATATCTATCTCGATTCGTTTTGGCTGTTACAAACAACCGTTATGCGAACAAAGTTATAATACCCTTGTGCACAAGTGCGCTCTGGTATAAAAATCAAATCAGGCATACGTAGGGCGTTTTAAAATGTGGCATATGTAACTCCGTTGTTTTTGATACTAACACTTTAAAATTTTTAGCGTAGGTGTACTTTAATATGTCCTACCGAAATCTGAAAAACGCAGGTTCGAAAAAAGTTTTTGTTGGGGCCTTTGTGAATTAAGGTGACGATATGTATGTATGTATGTATGCATACATATTTTAAATACATTAGATGCGTTCCGGATGCTCCCGATATTCACGATTTGCAGGGTATGAATCACGTATGACGATAGTTGTCTGACGATCTCGTGTTGGCGATTCTCTTGCTTCATGAAAATCAAACAATTATTGATCGTTTGTGCGATACCGTCAACTCGATTCCAATTTTGCTTCTTGTAACAGTTTGAAATACGACGTAGTATTAAATAATCGTGCGTTCTTGCATGATAGTGCATCCAATATCGTTTAAAAGAAAAAACAGGTACATATTTAATTTTTTTATTTTTACTGGGTTTTTACGACTAGAATTGAAAATATAGCTTTAGTCCTTTATATTTCCGAGAAATTACATATACAAAAATATATTTTTATATTGTTTCTGACAGTCATTTCAGCCAATTCGTTCAATCAATTTGTTTGCCTCAACATAAATTCCGGCAGTATTAATATATATCCCACGGTTGACACTTCATCAAAATTTTGTGTATCACAATATCAAAGTAAAAAGGCCCAAAATAAAATAAAATGTATTTACCGTTTTTTGCCGTCCATCAAATACATATATATGTATAAGTATATATTTTTTTATAATATTCAACGTTAACAAAAATTGCAATATTTTCAATTCAAAAAATAAATTTTCTCTACATATTTGTTTGCATTTGTGCATATACAGACAATGTCAAATGTTAGTGTACACCTTGTTCTAATATATTATTCGCAATTATTTTCATGAAATTTTTTTCATTACTAACACAGGTTTACAAAAAAAAGTTTCTGCATATTGAACCAAACCTCTATATCCCTATGGCATTCGGCCATTTTCTAGAAGTTCTGAATACAAATTGAGAAATTTTGATAAACATTTTCTTAATTTTTATGAACTTTATATAAAGTATGAAGCCTTGATATATATGGATTATATTACGAAATGAACTATATTTTCATAAATAACACAGGTTTACACAGAAAAAAGATTCTGCATATTGAAACAAACCTCCATATCCCTATGGTATTCGATGCGCTGAATGCAAACCCGAGGTCTGAAAAAAAAATTTTATTCTTCAAAGATACATACCCCTCATACGAATAAGAATAAGTTTTCATTCATCATTTCAACAATTTTGAATGACGAATAAATTTGTATTCTTCATTCAAGCAGTTGCGAATGATGAATAAATTTTAATTCATCATTCAAGTAATTTCAAATAACGAATAAATTTTTACTCTTCATTCCCGCAAATTAGAATGATGAATAAATTTTTATTCATCATTCAAGTAATTTCAAATAACGAATAAATTTTTATTCTTCATTCAAGCACTTTCGAATGATGAATAAAATTTTATTCAAGTAAGTAGACGATCATGGTAAATGTTCATGTCTTATATACATATTTATTGTGTGTGAAATATTAGAAAATATAATGTCAAAATCTACCTTGTACTGTGATCAAGAAAGAATAAATAAATGAAAAATTATGCGTTGTTCAGTATTACTTGAATGCTGATTAAAAATTTATTCATCATTCGAAAGTGCTTGATTGAAGAATAAAAATGTATTCCTTAGTTAAAATTACTTGAATTATGAATAAAAATTTATTCATTATTGTAAAGTGCTTGAATGAAGAATAAAAATTTATTCGTTATTTGAAATGCTGGCAAATTGTGCTATTGAAAAAAAAATGCTGCCAAAATCAGTTTTTGCTGTTCAATAAACGACTATACGTGATCTTAGGGTCAAGACGAAGAGATGGTATTTTTAGGGATTGTAGGCGAAAGTTCAAGCCTTAATTTAAGCTTAAGTGGAAGGTTCTATCACCTTTTGTTTAATTGCGGCAGGGACTCAAACTTCGCCAAAGTCAGTTTTTACTGCTCAATAAATGACTATAAGTGACCATCAATTCAATGTGCAGGAATGGTATTTTCAAGGAAAGTAGTCGAGGGTTTTTGCTTTAATCTAAGTCTAANCTCTTCATTCCCGCAAATTAGAATGATGAATAAATTTTTATTCATCATTCAAGTAATTTCAAATAACGAATAAATTTTTATTCTTCATTCAAGCACTTTCGAATGATGAATAAAATTTTATTCAAGTAAGTAGACGATCATGGTAAATGTTCATGTCTTATATACATATTTATTGTGTGTGAAATATTAGAAAATATAATGTCAAAATCTACCTTGTACTGTGATCAAGAAAGAATAAATAAATGAAAAATTATGCGTTGTTCAGTATTACTTGAATGCTGATTAAAAATTTATTCATCATTCGAAAGTGCTTGATTGAAGAATAAAAATGTATTCCTTAGTTAAAATTACTTGAATTATGAATAAAAATTTATTCATTATTGTAAAGTGCTTGAATGAAGAATAAAAATTTATTCGTTATTTGAAATGCTGGCAAATTGTGCTATTGAAAAAAAAATGCTGCCAAAATCAGTTTTTGCTGTTCAATAAACGACTATACGTGATCTTAGGGTCAAGACGAAGAGATGGTATTTTTAGGGATTGTAGGCGAAAGTTCAAGCCTTAATTTAAGCTTAAGTGGAAGGTTCTATCACCTTTTGTTTAATTGCGGCAGGGACTCAAACTTCGCCAAAGTCAGTTTTTACTGCTCAATAAATGACTATAAGTGACCATCAATTCAATGTGCAGGAATGGTATTTTCAAGGAAAGTAGTCGAGGGTTTTTGCTTTAATCTAAGTCTAAGTGGAAGGTCCTATCACCTTTTTACTCCTTGCTAGGGCTTCTCAAATTATGCAAAAACCCGATTTTTTGACACTTTGACCTCGATTTTCTAAAAACCTGTACGCGATGGATTTTTTGTACTTACGGATTCGTAATCAGCACAAAAAGTCTATCAAAAATACCTTTAACATTTGTCGCACCAACATTTTTTTTCATTTTTGTTGGCCTGTGTAATTCATTCAACAACGCTCATGCTTGCCTCATACTGCCAGATTTGGTTGATTACTCATTGCAGCTATTATTTTTCCCTGCTGTATACTTTTAGGCCCCACTGCTTTTCGTTTAGAGAATTTTTGCGATAAAAAATTAGCGTAGATTGTAAGAATTCCACCGCAGCAGGGGATGTTTCACACTATAATGACAGAAAAATTATTCTCACGGGCTGACTTCCAAAATGTATGGTTGCAATAATGTATGTATACAGTTTGACTTCGGTGTGTACACAACGTAGCTATGCTTAGTTAAAATACAAGGCAAAAATATGCAAAGTAAGGTCGGTGTTATGCAGAAATTCTGTTTGGCAAACTGCGTGAAATTGTTGTTGCAGCAAACTCGGAGAGAGAGAGTTTGGTGACTCTCACAGCAAACTAAATTTGTTGGGCCAAACAGATGAAAAATAAGTGTTGCCATATACAAAATTTGCTGGAAAATACAGTATTGCCATACCGATGTGGTAGATGTTGCAGTTATACACAAAAAATGTTTATTCCAGAAGAAAACGCGCTGAGTATATGTACTGCTAACGCGAAATTTTCGATATAAAGATATTTAATATCCGCGCGAATATAAAAGTGATTAAAGTGAGTATTTGTATTACAAAAACATTATTACTTATTTGTGTGTCGTTAGAAAATGACTAAGCAAAGAAATTTGTGAAAATCTAAAGTGGGTCAATTAATTTTTATAATTATAGAAATGTCTATCTCCTGGAGCCGAGCGTTAACGGAAGAATTAATAAATCTTCTCCAGGCCCGAGAGTGTCTTTGGAACACAAAGCATTGCCATTATAGTGACAGGGATAAGCGAAATGCGGCAATAAATGGAATTCACGACGTTTTGGTGACGAAAGATCCCCTTGTGACCCCAAAAAACATTAGGGAAAAAATTCAAGGACTGCGCTCACAATTTCGGAGAGAAGTGAGGGCAATTGAAGCCAGTAAACGGAGTGGATGCGGTGCAGCAGATGTGAAAACACCCAAAATGTGGTGTTACGAGCTGCTCCAGTTTCTACGTCCAAACGTAGAAATAAGGGAGACGCAGGATAGTTTAAACGATGAAAACAGGCCACAAACGGTAAGATTTTGTGACATAAAGTTTTCTAAGAGTAATTTGTAATTTTTCCAATAGAGATACGATACGGACAATAATATAAACACGGATAACGCCTCGTTGAGGGACGAACCGTCGGTAAGTTATATTTTCACGATTCGTAGCCAAAATGCTGAAAAACGTTGAATTCATTAAAATAAATTACAAAGGCTCAACCATATTTATTTAAAAATTCAGGCATTATATTTAATTTGCATAACTTTTATTGTTGTTCTAACCACTCCAGCTTTCCTTCATTATTAAAATATTCAAGAAAAGAATTTCTTATTGCTTCAGGTGAGAGATTTCTTTCATATGATATTGCATTAGAATGCATTGTATCCATAAATGGTTCACTCAAAGAACTTATCCTATTACTTAAAATAAAGTTGTGAAGTACACAACACGCCTGTATAATGGTCTCAATAGTTCTTACGTTTTGTAAGTTGATTGGTTTCTTCAGTATAAGGAATCTTTGAGAGAGTATGCCGAAAGCTCTTTCACTTGTTTGACGTGCCCTGGACAATCTTTTATTGAAAATAATTTTTTCACGCACACTTGTGAGGTGTGAGTAAGGTTTCATCAGGTGTCTTTGTAGTGCAAAAGCATTATCGGCAACCACGACATAAGGCAATAATCTTTGGTTCCCTATAACTTTGTCTGGTGGAAAGTATGTATCCCCATTATTCAACACTCGCTGTAAAGACGAATGGCTTAGGATAGCTCCATCATGAGTTCTACCATTTGCGCCCACGTTTATATAAATAAATTTGCAATTTGCATCCACCAGTGCTAGCAGTACAATGCTATCAGTTCCTTTGTAATTGTGATAGTAAGAGCCATCTGATTGAGAAGCGTAGAAGCTTACATGCTTTCCATCTAAAGCTCCTAAACAAAGAGGAAACTGCCATTTCCGCTCAAACTGATCCGCAATTGATTTCCATTCATTTGGAGACTCCGGGAACTAAAAATAATAACAATTATTTTATTTTCAGGTTTCATCATCTTGCAGAAAACGAAATAAGGCTCATTTTCAACAAAAGGTACAACAGGGATTAAAAGAGTTGACAAATATAATGGTGACAAACACAAAAAGGAAATATGAGTGGTTTGGCGAGGAGGTGGTCAGCATACTGGATGGTATGAAAAGTGAGGACGTTGCTCTGGAAACCATTGATGCCATCCATTCCCTGCTATCTTCCGCCAGAAAAAAAGACAAGGAAGTAACAAACTCCGCGACAACTCGGGATATTTTAAGTTTAGCTTTAGATGGTGTTTTAGATGATAGCGATTTGGAATAGATTTTAAGTTAATGTAAGTTTTTAATGAATTTTACGGTTGTGGTAGGTGATAAGTTTTAATGAATTTTTTTATTTTTACTTAATATCGTCACCTGACGGGAAGAGCGACCTATGTCGGCAGCCAATTCGAAAACGGCCTATCTCAGAAATTATTCAAGAACGCCCCACTTCAGAATTTGACTGAAGAACGCCCTATTTCAGAATTTTATTGAAAAACACCCTATCTCAGAATTCGGCTCAAAAACACCCTATCTCAGCTGGAAATACATTGAAAATGTACTGAGATAGGGTGTTTTTGAATCGCCAGCTGAGATAGGGTGTTTTTTTTAATAAAATTCTGAAATAAGGCGTTCTTCAATCAAATTCTGAAGTAGGGCGTTCTTCAAAAATTTTCTGAGATAGGGCGTTTTCGAATTGCCTGCCGAGATAGGTCGATCTTCCACTTAGGTGACGATATATTTATGTATATAAAATGTGATTTAGTGTTTAAAACGAAAAAATTTATTTAAGTTAATATTGAATTGGTTTTTTTTAATTTCAGTACCTGTTGTATTTTTACGTTTTAATAAATATTTATTGAATTGACTTTAATATTTAATTTACTTAATTTCATTAAAACATATAAGGTAAAGATGGTTAAGGGTCTCTTGTGTCACTTGTTTTTATATTTGGTGTTCACTCCTTAACTTCTCAATTTTTTTTTAATTACCTTTAAATATAAGCGACTTAAACGTTTCCAAATTGCTCTGCACACTTTTGGGATGCAATAAACCAAGAATGAATGGGACAGTCTCGTTTGAAATGCTAAACTGCGATAAGTTTCGACGGTTGCTAAATACCGAAGCGTAACCGCTAACTGTTCCTCTGGCGAAATGGCGTTTCTAGCATTTGTTACACATTTTTCTATGTCGCACCTAATCAAATTTAAAATTTGGTCGAATTGTCCATCTGATATCCTGACATAGTTCTTAAATGACCACAAATCTTCATTTTTAAGATGTCTATGAAGAAATGCATACGATCCTTCAGAATCTCTAGTTTGACGCCATATAACTGCGCGGCAAGATCTGGGGCGTCTAATATTTCCGAGCATCAGCAAAGATTCCATGAGTCTTATTCCACACCTTATAACATTTCTTTGATTTTCTGTCCAGAATATAACACTATTTGCATATTGTTTTAACATACATATAATACCGTATACTTCGTTATCCATTTTTAACGCTTTTTTATGTTTCCTACGTGCATATCTACACAATTTCTGTCGAACGTTGCCAGTAAAACCAAAAGCATTATTAATATGCAACCCTGCAGCAACCTACCGAAGGTTGCCAATCAAAACAAAGCCATTAAGAAAATGCAACCCTGTGGCAAACTCGACGTAACCACCTCACACCAAACAGAGGCAGCCGCCATATTGTTTGCCAATCAAAAGTCCGTCTACATAACACCGACCTAAATTTTTACATTATGGAACACTTCTTATGCACGTACATTTTCACACTCCCATTCTCTCATCTCTCTCCCGCGTCAAATATTTTATTGTTGATTGATGAGCAGTAACTTTTTGTTTCTCTCTCACATAGGGTTGCCAGATTTTTAAAGCGTGAAATCAGTACGTTAGACTTTTTCATGCTAAAAAAATCAGTACTTTTCAGTACATTTTTATTCAAAGCAAAATTAGTAAAGTAACAGACAATACTTTAAAACACCAGAGTACCTGTTTTTAACAATTAGGTCGTTTACACTTGCTTGGTTATAAGGTTATCTGGTTAAACATTTGTATTCTGTAGTATATTTTGTTGTTGTAAACTGAATAAAACATATAACTAGATAACCAGGCAAGTGTGAATAACCTTAGTATTTTGGTATATAAATAAGTTATAGTTCATAAAAAATAAAAGTGTTATTCATTGTAACATTTTGAGAGAAAAGTTCACTTGGTGCGCAAGTCTTTTTCAGGTGTATTTTTTTTAGGCTTTGTATAAAAAAAGAAACACTGTATAGGGTTGGTCGACTCCAAATGGAGAAAGTTAGCCTATGGTTACAGAAGATATGGAATAAATTAAACTGACAATTATTTTCGAGATAACTAACAACACTCGACAAAAAACGTCAGTCCTCTTTTTAAATAATTTATACTCCATCATATTATCGCAACTGGTACTTAACGATCTTTTTATTGTATTAATTTCTTGGATATATCAAACATTATCTGAAACATGTAATTTATAATTAATTTATTTTCTTCTTACTTTTTATAGTACAGTTTAAGGAAGTTCCAACGTTATATAAAAACCTTAAACAAATCTTAAAGTATTTTGTTTGAATTGAAAATTCTGTACAAATCAGTACAAAATCGGGACATTGCGTACTGATTGAAGGAATGAATAAAATCAGTAGTTGAAAATCTTGATGTGTATACATCTTTGGTTTCGGTAGGGGTAAAATTTGCGAAGCTGTATCGCATATCCCAGCACAAAATTTCGAAGGGCTTAGCATGTTTATTTCAGCATAAAATTTTTATTTTTATTAGAAGCACCCTGTGTTTGCTTGCCAAATGGTTGCTACATTTAGGCATATGCATAGTAAGAGGAAATGCGCTACAATTGGTTATTACTTCCGATTATTTAAACGCCGCACATGCATACGGCTTTGTACATAAATATGTATGGACTCATTTGTTGCAACTGGGCATGAATCACGTAACTTTGAAACGATAGTCGTTCAAACGATACTGACAAAACGATGTTGTCAAAACACTTATTTATGCATTTGTGTTGCGGTTACGTGTTAATAGCCGTCATCGATTCGCCACTTCGCTGATTACTATGTTTGAGTTCCGATCGCTTAACGAAAAATTTTGCATGTGAAAGCAACAACAAAGTTAGCTAGCACGGATAGACGATAGCGAGTTTGGTTGTACCTCATTGTATTCGTTCGTTTCGCCACTCGCTAACTGTTGGCGAATCGATGACGGCTACTGTTACTGTTACGTGAAGCAAAACTGGAATCGAGTTGACGATATCGCACAAACGATCAAACAATTTTTGATTTTTATGAAGCAAGACAATCTCGACACGATATCGTTCAGACGAATGTCGTCATACGTGATTCATGCCCNCTTCATGCCCTGGTTTTGATATTCGTAGATGTTTTTAGGCATAGGTTTAGTAGTCTATTTTGGTAAATTTAGGAATATATACAAATAGAAATGCTCAAACTATAAGCTCAAAAACAATAACTGATGCGGTGTTTCCAAGATATTTTAACGCCCTTGAGTCACAAGTATATACAAGTATATTTTATCAATCATACCGATAATTTCATGTATTAAAATAATTAAAAATGAAAATGAATAAAAAAATATAAATCAGAAAAATGAATAAAATTAAGTGAAATTAATGTTTAATTTCTAACCTAACATACATTTGTATGTATGTAACTGAATCGCTTAATAATAGCTTTACATATAAAAAAATTATCCTAATTTTCGAGCTTAACTCCCTAATCTGTTATTAGAAAAAGAGATTAGCCATGCAAAATTATAATCAAAAATATCTCAGATTAAACCGATAACTTTTTGGTGTCCAACTTAGTTTTATCGATTATACTTGCGAAGAAGAGGAGGAATGTCAAATATTAAAGTAAACAAAAATTGACGCTAGTAAGGAAAATAGGTTTGTAAAGGTATTTTTAATAAAATATTCAGTTATAAATATATTTAAATGGCCTAATATGTGCTGCAAAAAAAGTGACCACGGTGGCACAGAGAAGAAGTTTAACTTTTCCTCGAGTTGTGTGAATAACAAGCACAACCAATTTGACAGCTACCCGGCTTTGATTGAGATTATATTTATATGTAAACGTACTTTTATGCTTTGCCGTTCGCATATGTATACACATCAAATTTCATGAGTACCTAGTACTCACGCCTTTTTTTTAGAGATGCCGTAAATACTTGTATGATACGCTGTTACTACCGTCTTAGTACATTTTGGAACTTAATGCTTAGTTAAAAAACAATACGGAACATGATGTTTACGACGTATATATTGCAAATGACATTTTGGAAGTCAACCACGGTTTCACACTGGATGAAAACTTGCAGAACAAGAGCAGAACAAAGTGTGTTGGTGCGCTGCAGCAGAACTGCCACTTTAATGCGTGGTAGAAGCTGGAACAACTTTTTGAGAAACTTTACCTCACCGCACTGCCTCTCTTGCCCACGAACAGAGTTGTTCTGGTGGCAGGAATGTTCTACTGTGAAACCAACCTATGGCGATAACAATAAACAGAACAAACAGTAAAGCTGCAGCGAATCCTGCATATTTCAAACAAGCGGATAGCTCTTTTCAGCGCCAAATGAACGGATAGCCTAAGTTGCTTCAAAAAGGCCCAAAAACAAAACAAAAAAGGTCCAAAGGCCCGGACGGAGAAAAAAGGCTCATATTTGGTACAATTGTACGAAAGTGGCAACCGTGATATATCCTCCTTTGGATTCCTTAACGAAGGTGGCTATCAGTAGTTGACTGAAAATTGTGCTTGCTTTACAGGCCCTACAGTTGGCCAACCGCTAGAAATTGGTGGTAAATAAACCGTGTGTAGGCAAGATGACAAACCTTCGTCAAGTTGTTCGTCAGGTTGGAGAAAA
>NW_016157735.1:71253-81450 GCF_001687245.7 Rhagoletis zephyria | reverse complement strand
TCAAAATATGCTAATTTAAAACACAGAATTCTTTCAGTGCTCCTCCGGGGTTTTTGGACATGTACTGTTTCTTCAATTTAATAGTGTTCGCTTTATTTTTGTAGAAACGAAAAATGTTTTGCATGTTATGGATCATTTCTCCACTCTTTCTTCAAATATTTCTCGTATTCCAGCTGTACGCACGCGTTTAGTTTTTCGCATCGTGTTTTTACATATTCGTAATTTATATTCTTTTTTTAATAGAATCAATTGGAGGTAGTTCATGATTGTGTGTGGATTAATATTACAACACTGAGGATTTGGCAAAAGCCTTTTTCATCTATTAAAAAACAACACTTACGGGGCAATGTTTATTGTAAGAAATACATTTTTTTCTATGAATCGACACACTTTAAGCATTGTTGACGCTATTTCCATTTGAATGAGGAAATAGCGTCAATGACTTTATTTCCAAATTTTTGTTGACTTTATTTCGCTTTTGAAACGGTAATAATGTCAATTGACTTTATTTCGCACCAGGGTGGGAAATAAAGTCAATTGACCTTATTTCCATTGACCTTATTACCTGTCACCAAAATTCACCACTGAGTTAGAAGAGGGCAATAAATTACCCTTCATAGATTTGGAAATTCACCGCTCAAATAATAAAATAATAACAAACTGGTACTCAAAATCCATAGCGTCTTCGAGAATGATAAATTACCACTCGAACCATCCATGGGCACAAAAGAAAAATACGGCAACAAACCTAATCTACAAAATCTACTTATTAGGTGACCAGGAGTTCAGAAAAAATAACAAACAGAAAATAATAAACATACTGCACAAGAACGGGTACCCAAATAAAACTATTGAGATGCTAATGGCGAACAAACAATAAGTATACAAATAGAAGCGAAAACAGAAGATTTACAGGAGTCACATACATACAAGGCCTAACCGACAGCAAAACACTGCACAGAAATATTCAAAACAAGAACATAGCATATGCACATAAGCCACATATCACGCTCAACAAAATATTCACCAAAACAAAAGACGAAATAAAGAAACAACAACAACATAATGTGGTCTATCGAATCCAATGCAAAGGTAAAGTCAACGAAAACTGCAACAAAGTATACATAGGCACGACTAAGCGAGCCTTTGGAGTCAGAATTAGTGAACACCAAGCAGATGCGAAAAATAAGAAGACAACAATAGCACTCGCACAGCACGTGACGAATAGCGAACACACAGATGATTTTGAGAACACCATAATTTTGGACGTGGAAAGACGAGAAAAAACAAGATTAACTTTGGTCTGCGAATACAGGAGAGGATACGGGGCGCGATGAACTTTAAAGAGGACGTTGACAACATAAATTGTGCGTACCGGACGGCAATACAAAATAACAGATCAGATGGGCGAAGACAATGACGTCAAATTTAAGTGTTCCGTGCAATGTATTGTGTTAATTGTTATGTAAATAGTTATACTTATCTAATATGTAAGTGCTATTGCTATAAAATATATGTATATGTATGCATATTTTTCAATCATATGTAACTATGTCTAATAGTTGTGTGTATAATGTTTTGTTTTTTGAAATAAATCAGACTCCCTGATGAATGCGTGAAGTACGCCGAAACGCGTAGGAGAAAGAGTAAACGCAGTTTGCCTTTTGATTGTACCGGCAGGAAAGCGGTACCATAGACCGAATTAAATCATTTTTTTGATCCCGCGATGCTATTAACCGAAAAATGTTCATTAATAACACAGGTCCACAAAAAAATCGATGAGAGGTTCCTTTGACCAAACCTAGACTTTCATATGTTTTTGGGGTCGCTGAACATGAATCTGAAGTTCGTTTTGCTCCGTAACATCTCGATTTCTTTCTAACCTCAAAAAACATCCCTGATTTTACGTGGGAGAGAAAATCCGAGGTGTTTTTCGAGGTTAGGAAAAAATCTAGACGTGATGTAGCACAACGAACTTCAGATTCGTGTTCAGCGACCCCAAAAACATATCATAGACGAGGTTAGAAAAAAATCCAGACGTTATGGGTCAAAACGGACGTCAGATTCGTGTTCAGCGACCTCAAAAACATATAACAGACTAGGTTTGGTCAAAGGAACCTGTCATAGATTTTTTTTATGGACCTGTGTTATGGAAATTGCCTTTTTTTCTGCTAAAGAGATAGAGTATATTCGATTAAGAATGTCCACGATTTAGCTTTCCCTGATTCCATATATTCACATTTGATGTTGCCTTTTTTTCCTTTTTTAAGATATTTGCCTTTTTTTTGCCTTTTTTAAGATATTTGCCTTTTTTTTGCCTTTTCTAACTTAAAAAAGTTATTTACAGTTTTTTTTAAGATTAAAAAATATACACATGCCCATGCGGCTTACAGAAGCGCAGGGACCTCTTGCCAAATTGGTGTTGGAATAATCTGTTTTCTCAGCTAACGTAGGCTTGGAGACAATAAGGGGTTTGGATAAAATTGTAAAGGGCGAGGAAAACGCCCTTATTCCTGATAATATGAACGTTTCAAACGTTCCATATTTAAATTAGGCTCCATTTGTATCAACTTACGTCGAGCGCACATTTAGTATATTCAAGGCTTTTCTTCGCGAAAATCTAATGAAAATGCTGCCAGAAAACTTCAAAATGCATCTTGTGGTTCAATGTTACTACAACTATACAGATTAAAGTTTTATGAGTTAGACACTCGAAAGGATAAAATAGTCAAAGATTCAAAGTACAAATTTTTCATATAATGAAACTAGTTCATAGTTTTTTTCTTTTTACTTGTAATATAAACATTTCTAAAATAAATGCATTTTTTGATTGTTCTTCGTATTTTCTGTCTTTTTTTAGTGCCTTATTTTGCTTTTTTGCAATACCTAGTGCCTTTTCCTGCCTTTTTCGCAATTTTGTTTTACCTTTTTTGCAATACCTAGTGCCTTTTCCTGCCTTTTTCGCTATTTTATTTTGCGTTTTCCAGCCTATTTCGTTATTTTATTTTGCCTTTTATATAGGTTTTTAGGTCCTAAAAATCCGTTCCCTGGTAATGAATAAAACTCCTTCCGAAATAAGCATTCTACCGGAAAAGTCCAGCTATACTAAAAAAAGCTTAGCGAATAGGCAGCTAAACGGAATGAACCGTAGTAAACCAATTTTAATTTAAAAATCTCATCGTTACTTTAATCCACCGGATATTAATAATAAAACAAGATTTGTAGTACAGAAAACGACGACAAATATACAGTAGTTGAAGCACGATAAAGCTAAAAGTGTAGTTCATAAGGATGCCTTAATTTAAACAAAAAAGAAAATAGTTTGTCTCCTTTAATTTATGCTGAACTGAATATTCAATTCAATTTATTTATATAGGTTTTGTACATAGTAAGACCTGGTCTTTTAGTAGTACATCTGCTTTACACTATTTCATCTGAATAATCAACTTACAAACTACACCGCCCGAACAAAGTATTGGCACAGCAAATTTTTCATAATATATGCAACAATTTTTATTCTAATATTTTTTTGCTAATTTCGTATAAAAATATGGTTTATTCAACAACAAAAAACACAAAAATATAATTCCTAAGCTTTGTGTGATACTCGCGAAAATTCAGCAAATTTTCATCAAAATTTTCAACTTTATAATCAGATTTTTGAGAATTTTTTTGAGTGTGCAGTTTTGCAGCCCATTAAGTTCTAGTAAAAAATGCATGTTAGGACTTAGTCAAAAATCGCGTTGATTTTTGAAAATTTTTTTTGTTGAAGGTGTTTTGCATTTGTGTTTTGCAACAATAATTCCTAGCTACTTAAATATTGCACATTATTATAATAAAATTGATTGGGCTACAAATCTGCCTACTCAAAAAAAATCTAAAAAATTTTCTTAAAAAGTTTAAAATTTTCATGAAAATTTGCTGAATTCTCGCGAGTTTTGCACAAAGTTTAGGAATTATATTTTTATGTTTTTTGTTGTAGAATGAAACATATTTTTATACGAAATCAGTGCAAAAATATTAGAATGAAAATTGTTGCATATATTATGAAAAATTTGCTGTGCCAATACCTTGTTCGGGCAGTGTATTTTAAAGAATTATTATTTTATTTAGTTTTAACAATAAGAACTTAAAGAACATTATTAGCATAGTACAAGGCTGAGTTGGTATTAAGTAGAAGCTGAGAAATTAAACGTAGAGACTGCGATTTTAAAATACTTTGCTTGCTTTATATGTTTAGTTTCAGGCGGTAGGGAATTCCATAAATTTATGGTGCTAACAAAGAACATGCGTTCCGAGACTAAGTAAGAATATTTCAGAACAATGAGGTTCAGTGTTCGGGGACACTGACCCAATTTAATAATCTTATATATGTAAGATGGCTGTCTGCAATATATTAATTTGTGCAGATATGCAAGAGCGCGTAATTTGAAGTATTAATTCAAATCCATGCCTAGAATTTGTTGCGAATAGTGGAAGATATGGTCATACTTCCTTTTTTCAAATACGACTCTTGCCGCGCTATTAAGAGCAATTTTTAACTTATAATTCGAGGCTTTCTCAAGATTACAATATATTAGTTCTGCATACGAGATGTGCGGAACAATGAGTGTCTTAACGATTTTCAGTTTATTTTGCTGTGGTAATTGGTAAGCATTATAATAGAGCTTTCTAAGGATATTATATATTTTACTAACTATGAAGCACATTAGTGTGTACATTAATGTGCTCCACACATGACAATCTCGAATTAATTTTGAATCCTAAGTTGATTACCATGTCATCATAATTAATATTTATTCCCTCAAGAGTTATCGGAGATGTGCCGCTAAGGCCAAACTTTGAAGGAGACAGCGCGATTGCTTTCATTTTTGATGGATTTAAATTTAAATTTAAATTGTAAACCTAAAAATCAAGTCTTTAACAAGACCAATCGGCTTTGACAAGTATAGCTGGGTATCATCAGCATAAAGGTGGGTCGATGTACTTTGACAACACTTCACTATATCATTAATAAAAACACAGAACAATATGGGACCCAAAATGGGACCCTGACGTATTTGGCCTTAAGCTTGAGTAATTATCACCACATTGAACTTGCTCTACTCGACCCGTTAAGTAACTTTTTAAAAGTTGTAAAGAAAAAGCTCCAAACCTAAAATGAGTCTTAAGTTTTCCTAATAGTATGTTGTGGTCGATGGTGTCAATGGCTTTTGAGAAATCTAGAAGTACTAAAATTGTCAAGTAATTTTTGTCAAAAGCTGGGCGTATATCTTCAAAAATGTTAAGCATTGCTGTGGAGCAGCTGTGCTGACTTCTGAATCCCGATTGAACATCACTCAGTAGACAGTTCTTGTCTAAATGGGACGTGATTTGTTTTGCTAAAAACTTTTCGAAAACCTTCTAGAGTGCGGGTAGTATACTTATCGGTCTGAAATGCCCCGGGATGCTTGCGCGTTTAGTTTTTGGAACTGATATTACATTTGCAATTTTCCAGAGGGTGGGGAACGTGGATGTCGTAAGGCAAAAATTAATAATGTGTGTAAGTTAAGGGATCGCGAAAGGTAAAATCATTTTATAAAATTTTAGGCTGATGCCATCAACACCTGTAGCATTTGATTTAACAGCATAAATACATTCAACCAAATCCTCCTCCGTTGCCCACTGGAATTGAAATACGTTATCATCCACACATGAAGGAATAGAGGGTACAAAAGTAGATGACACTGGGTAGCTTGATGATAGAAAATCGGTATTTAAAATTTCTGGGTCAAGATTATAAGTGTCTTTGTCCTCACTTGAGACGCCAAGTGATTCGAGATTTTTCCACAGAACTTTTGATGGAAGGCTTGTGCTGTAAGTATGTTCATTTAGTATCACCTGTGCTTGTTGTAACTTTATTCCTGGCCACTCGGTATTTTTCCCACAGGTCAGAGCATCTATTTGTTTTCCACCGCTTGTATGCTTTACTGCGCTTTTTAATCAATGACAAAATCTCATTAGTGAACAATAGTTTTTTGCTACTATGAACCCTTATCTTCCTTAGTGAATAAACTTGTCAAATAACAGGCCAATTAGACAATTGAAATGTTGCAACTTTTCGTCTACTGTCGCAAACGACCAACATGTACTCCAGTCAAGTAAAGCTGCCTGATTGTATAATTCACTTTGATTAACTCGCTTAAAATCCCTAAAAAGCAGTTACCTTTCTAATTTTTGGCTATCGAAGTGGAGGTTGTAACACAGGAACAACAGTTCATGATCAGAAATGCCATCCAGCGGTAGTTGATCAATGTGGTTGACATATTTACAGTCACTTACGCCAAACACGTCTAGAAGACAAGGTTTGCAGTGTGGGGAAAAGCGGGTAGCATATTTATTGATAATAGTGATACCTAGCGATAGGAAGTTATCTATCATATTTTTGGAGGAGGGGTCATTGCAGAGAAGGTCCGCGTTTATTTCACCGCCCACAATACTGTGCTCGTAAGAGATTGCGAATTCAGATAATTTTTAAAAAATATCTGAAATATCATTTCGTTTATTTGGGTTACAGATGCATGCAACAAGACACTTTAAACTGATATTGAAGAACTCAATAAAAATATACTCTACTTCCTGAGAAGGTAGATTTCCTTCCATTTGATGTGCTTCCTAACGTAGAACGCAGTGCCACCTCCCCGCATCTTAGTCATTCTATCGCATCTCACTAACGAGTAGTCGCATAAGGCATAACTTGTGTCATCAATTAACTCTTTGAACCATGTTTCTGTTATACAGATTAGGTCAATATCTAAGCTGTTAAAAACAAAATTCAAATAGCCAATTTTGGCGGCATTTAAGCTTCTAGCATTTAGACTACAAATGTTAAACCCATTGTAGCGATCTGACAAAAGTTTGAGAACCCCTCTCAAATGGTCTTTGTTTGCCCGCTGACATATTTCACTATACATTTTTAGTACATGTTTAAAGGTAGATATGCAAGGTGTATTAATATTAGCAGTCAGAGAAAATAGTTGTGAGACAGAAGTACCATACAGTATATAAAGTCGATTCAATAAATAGACCAATAATACTAAATAATAGTGAATCTTTGATAGAGTTACAATGTTAATTACACACNTGACATATTTCACTATACATTTTTAGTACATGTTTAAAGGTAGATATGCAAGGTGTATTAATATTAGCAGTCAGAGAAAATAGTTGTGAGACAGAAGTACCATACAGTATATAAAGTCGATTCAATAAATAGACTAACCCTGGCATTCAGTAGGCGGTCTCTAGTCACTAATAGTGACTTTTGGTGGGGAACTTGGATTTTGAGACTATTTGGTATTCAGTACGCTTTCTCACTTCTCTAGTCTCAAAAATAAGTCACTAATTTGTCACCTGGCTAAGAGCAGGTCACAAAAATAAAAACATGGAGGAAAAGATAATTTCTTTCCATTTTATTAAGAAAAAAAACGCAAAAATGAAGCGAGGAAATTTGTTCAACAGCAATTTCATTAGGAAATAAACCAAAATTCTTTAATATCATACAAATCCATTGAAAAAAAATATTTCTTTTGTTTATAATACATTTAAATCTAAAGATTATTCAAAAAAAATTAAACTAATAAAAACTACTAAATACAAAAATAAAAAATCCTCTACGCACGAGGAGGACTCGAACCTGGACCCTCTCGACCGGCAGCCTAATGCTTTGACCATTCGGCCATTGCGTCCCTTTGGGTCACATACATAAACGCTATCAGTTGACTATCTGTGTTTGTTTTCACCACACATCTTTGGTGAACTTTTTGTGACTCTCTCCCACTGAATACCCAAATCATCTCAAGTCACAAAAATAGTCACTAATTGCTAATCTCAAATTTAGTGACTTGATATAAGACCGAATTACTGAATCCCAGGGTAACAATAATACTAAATAATAGTGAATCTTTGATAGAGTTACAATGTTAATTACACACATTATGCTTTTAACAATAATTTTACACCTAGTTACTGACAGCTGCAATACTCTCTATACTTCTTAAGTCTGTTACTTTAATAGCATCGGTTTGTGGATGACCTCCAAGGTTTATATATAAGAGGTTGCGTAATGCGCAGGTCCGTTATTCTTTTCTCGCAAAATTAGGTGGCAACAACAGCGAAAACAACAAGCAGCGTAAAAAAACATAAAATTGAAATGAAGTGAAGCGATTTCAAACCAAATGGTAATCGATAGCTTATTCAGAAATACATCATCCCTTTATGTCGAAAAAGCCACAAAACTGGATTTTTCACTGCGGAAAATTTTTGCGATATTTTCATTTAAACTCGCTATATCTCAGACGTTTTTGTATCGATAGATTTGCAATTTATACACAATAAACTAGATACTATTCTAAAGAAGATGAGTCTAACTGCACTTCTTAATATTTATTTAAAATAAAATGAAGGATATTTTACCATTTTTATAAAAATTAAGGAGGTGGTTTTTACAAAAGCAAAAGATGTGTTATGAAGTTTATAATTTTTGTTTTGTTTTAATGCAGCATTGAAGACAAATATATACGGACAATTTTAGGAAAGTTTCAGGTTTAGAAAACAAGTAGTGCTAAAGTTATAACAATATTATTATGACACCCACGAGCGGTCGCTCGCCTCTAGATGACAAATACAGTATATTTTGCTTTGCTGCCTTTATGCTTAAGTGCACATTTAAGATACCTACCCCAAAATGCGCATCGGAGACATTATTTTTAACATTTATAAGGAAACTGCTCCGATAGATGCATTCAACATACCTGCACATTGGCGATAGCTGCCTTAAAAATTGTGCAACTAGTATCAATTATCAAAGAAAGTATTACGTTTACCTGCACTGGCCTACAATTACCTAATTTTACAAGCTTTTATTTATTTTACTCATATCGCAGAACAACGGAAATGGCTACCAATTTTTCTAGTTATGTAGATAATAAGATATCATTCGAAAAAAGATTTCGCTTGCATTATTTTCTACGTGATAAGTGCTTCTCCATTATTTGGTTTCATAGGGATTCGGATACCTTCCTCATTGAAGTAGTAAAGAAAATTCGCTTAAGTGCCTTTTTCGATTAGGTGCACAAGTTTTTCGTGCAAAGAAGGACTTGCAGCTAAGCAAAATCTACTGTATTTTTACTGGGCACAGGTAATTTAGGAAGTAATATTAAGTGAAATGTTGAAATGCATGAATTTATCAGCGTTATATACATAACTATTAATAAACTTAATAGACATACTTACATACATACATACATACACACAAAGTAAATATGCATGTAACTGCATACATAGTCAAAATAGTTATTCGTACAGTGATTGTTTCACAATATTCGCAATGTTTTTAATAAAGATTATTCGGTAGTTTTCCACGAAAATATAGTTGATATTTCAAAAAAAACCATACGAATTCAATTTTAAACTGTTTGCAAAACTTAAAAAATTCTACAAATTTACATCTATATTTCAAAATTTTGACTCACAATTTTTAGAGAAAAATTGCGTTGATTTTTGAGATTTTTTTCTTAATGATGTTGAACGTTGTCTTCTATGCAAAACTACATTTTGCTCATGGAAGAAGATATGTAACAACCTTGAGAAACAAATTCTAAAAAATCACAGGTAATCTAAAGCGAATTGAAGATTGCGATTTATTAACTGAGATTGAATGAGCTACAAATCTGCATACTACATTTTTCTTAAAAACTGTATATTTTTTTTTAAGTTTTACAAAAGTTTGAAAATTTCATTTATAAGGTTTTCGTTAAAATATGAAAAGTATTTTCGTTAAAAACTAACGAAAAATTAAAAACATTGCGATATTGTAAAATAATCACTGTACGAATAACTAATTTAACTATGTGTGTAATTATACAGGGTGTCCCAGAAGTAACGTTCCAAACTTTAGGGCAAGGTAGGTGGGGGGGTGAGCTCACTGATAAACAAAAAATTTTCAGGTAAAAGTGTCACCGTTTTTGAAATATTTACATTTTTTCGAATTTAAAAAAAATCGTGCCTTTTCATGTGTTTTCTTTAACTGCAACTACAAACCGGGCAATACTTAGTAAATTTTTTATGTAAAATACTTCCAGATAGTTGCCTCTCCATACTCAAATGCAATGTAGTTAAAATATATTAAGGAACCATCATAAAATTAGGACTATTTCT
>NW_016157735.1:62027-65596 GCF_001687245.7 Rhagoletis zephyria | reverse complement strand
CGCAACTACGTAGACAGACGACTTGAAATTTCAATGATATCGATACGTATTGATTCAAGTAATTAAAACACACGGTGGATTAAATAAAATAAAGTTAATATTGCAGCCACTTAAAAGTGCGTCTACTCAGCTGGCATAAGTCTACTTATATGTCAATCAAGATAATATTGCAGCCACTTAAAAGTGCGTCTATTCAGCTGGCATAAGTCTACTTATATGTCAATAAAGATAATATTGCAGCCACTTAAAAGTGCGTCTATTCAGCTGGCATTACTCTACTTATATGAATATTTGTACTACTTTTTTATATTTTGATTTCATTACCCCGAATGACGTCGGGTGCTCTGCTAGTAAGTACATATCGTCACTACACACGAATAAAGGCGCGCTAGTGTTTTGACGGCAAAAAAAGACGTGTTTAAAAAATCTTACGAAAAAGACGCGAAACCTAGTTGACGCCGAAGAAAGACGCGTAAACATAGATTTATACCTGGCGAAGGACTGTCTCTTCAGCATTATTCCCTTAAAACTCTTTGGGGAATTTGCCTACTGTTACACCCGCAAATATAGTCTACCGCGAAAATAAGTATACGGGTCTTTCTTCGGCGCCAAATGTTTTAAAGCGTCCCTTAAAACTCTTTGGGGAATTTGCATACTGTTACACCCGCAAATATAGTCTACCGCAAAAATAAGTATACGGGTGTTTCTTCGGCGCCAAATGTTTTAAAGCGTCCCTTAAAACTCTTTGGGGAATTTGCATACTGTTACACCCGCAAATATAGTCGACCGCGAAAATAAGTATACTTGTCTTTCTTCGGCGCCAAATATTTTAGAGCGTCCCTTAAAACTCTTTGGGGAATTTGCATTCTGTTACTTCCGCAAATATAGTCGACCGCGAAAATAAGTATACTTGTCTTTCTTCGGCGCCAAATATTTTAGAGCGTCCCTTAAAACTCTTTGGGGAATTTGCATTCTGTTACTTCCGCAAATATAGTCGACCGCGAAAATAAGTATACGGGTCTTTCTTCGCAGCCAAATATTTTAAAGCGTCTTTTTTCGCCGTCAACTATGTTAAGAGTCTTTCTTCGGTGAAGTTTTTTATGCGTCTTTTTTTGCGGTCAACTTTTGAGCTCGCGCCTTTATTCGTGTCTAGTGGCTGTATACATATGCATTTTCTAATATCTAATAAATCCGGAAATACCAAGTAATTATTTATTTCGTTTTATTAGTAATAATTTGTATCAATTTAATCAATTCAGCTTACTGCTTCATCGATTCAGAAAGAGCCAAAAGCTTTCATTTAGTAGATTTACTTTGGTTCCTTGCTTTGGCTAAAGGGAGATCTAGGTTTATAGGGTAAAGTTCCAGGGAAACAATTGGAGGATTGCGTAGCGCATTTTTCGGCGAATATAAAATAAGGATCAGCAGCCATTTTGCATACTTAACTACAAAAATGTCTCTTTGGATTATGACGTTCTCCAGTAAACAAGCGACCTACAAAAAAACTACTACAGAACATTATTTTCTGTTACGATTTTTCATGCAATTTACTCCGATTTAAGCTTTCCGGAGTTCTAACCCTGCACGCCATTTATATGAAATCAACCGTCAAAGTTAACTCGAAACGTTCAGTGTAGACGATTGTGTTTTACAAAAAGCTTATTTTCATTTAACCATTTAAATGGGGCCAATTTGAACGTAATATAACACTGTGGGTAATAGCGTAGCCGGGATATTGGTACGGCTAGAGCTGGTACTTTAAAGCGCGGCCGAGGGTCGCCTATTCAAAAAGGAGTTGTGCGCGCAAAAATATTGAATATATATTGTATATTTGATTCCCCCCTTGACGAAATAATTTCATGATTACCTATGATTTTTTCAAGTGTCCGTTAATTGGAAAATTACCGTAACAATGTTAGCACACGGCGAGAGTTTCTTTATTCACATTCCGAACATTCGGAATACATCCCAATGGGAAAACGTAATGTATAGTAATTGAAAAAATAATCAGTAAAACCGCCGTTTTCATAGTCGAAAATGCTTTATTTTTCCCACGGCGATGTCCTAGGAAAAGTGGGGCATTAAGGCCCTTATTATGAGTTGCATTCGATTTTCGATCTTCGCTGGCTATCGAAGATTGAAAGTGAAATTTGTATTATGAGCTATGCAACCGTGTCGAAATTTTCGTTGAGTCTCGAATTTTCTGTCGAACGAATTTTGCTTTCGTTGGTGTAGCGAAGTGTTAGAAAATTGTGAAAAATTTATAATTTTGCATTTGTTTTCTTACACTAATTTGGAACATTTTTTATTAATTTCATGCCGTTCTAACGTCGTGAATACTAAACACAAGCTCGAAAGGCTGGTTTTACTTGTGAAAGAAAATCCCAATACTCTGTTGGCACGATCTCTGAGAACAAAATCATAGAGCTGTTTATAGTTTTAATATATTTTAAATAGATTTGGATCACAAAATTTCTTAAATATATTGTATGTAAAAATATATTCGAAAGACTACACTTAAACTCTCTTAAACGTATTCTGCTCCTGGCCAGTTTTCTAAGCTCTCATCCTCTGACGAATTTTTCAACCAGAACTCCGTTGTACTCATTTTTACCACGTTTTTATAAACTCGCTTCCTTTTTTATATCGTTTTTATTTGCACAAATTTACATAAATATGTATAAGCACACTATTTAGCTTGCTTTGTAAACAAAGCTTCTCCGCGGTGAAAAATATACTATTGTGAACAACCTAAACGAGCAAAATTCACAATAGTGCTATTCTTCACCGAATGAGTGCCATAATACCAAATGAAAATTCGTTCGATCTGCACTTTCGACCACAGTCGAAGATAGTGCTATTCTTCGCCGGATGAGTGCCATAATACCAAATTAAAATTCGTTAGAGTAGCACTTTCGACCAAAGTCCAAGATCGAATGCAACTCATAAGAGGGGCCTCAATTTTACATTACCAGTAATGCAGGGGAGTGCAATGGGGTATAGTCGTGGGTATGCAGCTAAAGTTACATGGCTATACTCAATCCCGACTCTTGCGTCCTCGTTCGCGCACTCTGGGTAACGTGAGCAACCCATGTGCGAGATGCGGTAACCAATCCAATAGTGGAGCCTTGGGTCACGGCAGAAAGAGAGGGAGCTTCGGTGGGGCCACTCCGACTTATTGCTTTTAAGGGCTCACTGAAGTCTGCAGCGTCCGTTCACCAGTAGTTGCGGCTGCAAGCAGGTGTCTGCTTGGAGCATGCGGCTCGCTATATAAACGTGTATTTGGTTGCGAAACCACCCCCGTCCCAGCAATGTGTTGTGCGCTGGGTTTGGGACCCGCCACGTAAAAACCACTTCCAGTGAAGAAGCAAGGCAAAGCCCCGGATGAGACCCCCCCTTATGATGGACGACCACGGCAAACGTTCAAAGGACTACGATTTGAGGGCATGCACCTGGAATGTCTGGCCCCTTAATGGGGAAGGTGCCTCGGCCCGGCTGGTTGATGTCCTCGTAAGGACAAAAGCTGACATCACCGCCATCCAAGAAATGCGTTGGACGGGGCAAGGCAA
>NW_016157735.1:59849-61935 GCF_001687245.7 Rhagoletis zephyria | reverse complement strand
CACGTACGAGCGCTGCCCCCGTCATGATATCAAAATCGTGCTTGGCGACTTCAATGCCAGGGTGGGCAAAGAAGGGATCTTTGGAACCACCGTCGGAAAATTCAGCCTCCACGACGAAACGTCCGACAACGGATTGAGGCTGATCGACTTCGCCGGGGCCCGAAACATGGTAGTATGCAGTACTAGGTTCAAGCATAAAAAGATCCATCAAGCTACCTGGCTGTCTCCGGATCGAAAAACGAGAAACCAAATCGATCAGAGGAGAAACGACTGGCGTGCTTTGCTGAACTCGGCCAAAATCGCTTAGGCGGTTACAGCGCCAAAAAGGAGAAGAAGAAGAAGTAATGCAGAATTGAATGTGATTTAATATGAGTTTTTTGGGAGTTTTTGGATATATTCGAATGCTGATTACATATTAAAATGTAATAGCATCTAGAACTCATACGAAATACACTACATTTCTTATCACGCATGGAATGCATTACTACTTTTCCTAATGGGATTTTTCTATTCACTAATGGCCCCGTCAGAATGGGTACTTTGCGTACGTTCCGGTCAAGGATGAAACTGACAGTTGAGTAGACTGTGTGTATTTGCATAGAGAGCGTCAGATTGGCAACCCTTGCGTCGACGGACCCAACGAACGTTGGCCAACACTCAACTTTTGACGCACATAAGTCCGTCACTGCTGACAGTTGTAGAACCCCGTGATTACACAAGACAATACCAATAAGAATATGCACATAATTTACGCATTGTATGAGTAAAGTAGGCATCCAGACAATAAACTGTCTTCGAAAAGCCAGAGACCAGAGCCAGAGACAGACGCAACACCTTCATTGTGGCGTATCTCTACGATACGTACGCCACTTTCTTCGCACACTTTTCCGTTATTGTCGTACAAGTACCCATTCTGACGGGCCTATTATTCATTTCGTACGTTGTTCCCGGATAATATGGGGCCGGATAATCTGAACGCATTGTTTTCATTTCGTCTCTGGTAGAGAATTCATAGAATATTGCATACAACTAATGGCACTAGAGAAACCAAGTAACTTTTGGCAAACTGTTTTGCGAAAAAATTTAATTACATTTCAAAATTTTATTATAATTCAAAATTTAAGGCGATGTGTCGTGCTGAGTAGACGTATTTTCCAGTGTGCTGCAGTAAAGTTGATAATAACTCCATTTCCACTGATTAGACTACCACTTAGATTATAAACAAGCTTAAAACAGCACTCCTGCTATTCGCTAGGGTTATCGTGATAACTTAAACTTAATTTATGTGCAAAATATTTACAACCTAATTTGTGTGCAAAAACATACTTCAAAAGTTGATGATGGCGCCAACGAAAACAAGAGCTGCACAACAAATGTATTTATCGCCGAAAAATGCTGTAAGTGCTCAGAGTAAGGAAAGAAAAATTGAGAGCCCCTTACCTCCCACCTGGCTTGAGTGTCTAGAAGGGAAACTAGATTTGCAAAAGAAAAACATAATCGAGCAAATAACGGAGCGTATGAAAGAATCTGAAGAGAAACTCATGCAGAGGATGAGTGAGATGTCGGCTGAAATCATGAACTTTAGGAGGAAGATGCGTAAAATCGAAGGCCGTTTGGAGGAAGCTGAATCGGCAATTGTAGAGAGTAGGCAGTTAAAAGATGAGATTCAGCTACTAAAATCGGAACTTAGTGAGATTCAAAGCAAAGGTATTTCCACAGATCTCATTTTAAATGGTCTTCCGCGAGTAGATGGTGAAAAGCTTGGTGAAACTCTTGGCAAAATGTGCCAATCCATTAGCATGCCTACGCCAGCTGTCCGCTCGATATTTCGATTGCCTTCTCGCAACAACAACATCCATGCTCCTATAATTGTTAAACTTGACTCGGCTGAGCATCGATCTATGCTGTTCAAATCACTGGCTAAGTTCAGCAAAGAGCACAAAAGGGCTACTCAGCATTATTATTTTTGGCCCATAATACGTTTTTCTAGTGTATAATCATGTCTTTATAGCTTATAATTCAATATATTTTGTTCATTACCAATAAATTATATTTTGTCGTATTTTTACTCTTCTTTCTCTACATT
>NW_016157735.1:51823-59788 GCF_001687245.7 Rhagoletis zephyria | reverse complement strand
TCTCTTATGCTTCGCGATATTGGGTACAATATTGATGGAAAATTGTTTGTTCACGAATGTTTAACGAAAGGTTAATGAAAAAGCAAAAGAGGTTAGCGGCGGCGTTTTCAATATGAGGAAATGTGTATGTGCGAGTTCACCCGACGAGTGTAGCTGTGCGAGTGACGAATATGGAGACATTAGAGCGTACTGTGGCTGCTGCTAAATAATAAGTATAATTACATACGTATATACATATATATATGTGACCTGGTCTACGAAAAGGGAGCTTACGTGCGAAAACTAGTTTTCTGTGTAAAAGCTGTTAAAAGTAAGCAACTCGTTTCGTCAGTTTCTCATTATCTCGTTAATTGTTCTCCGCGCCGGACGTCCAGTAAGTGTTGTTGTTGGTCCAGTAAGTGTTGTTGTTGGTCGGAATATTATTATAGTTCATCGTGTAAGTTCTGTTAAAACCTATCGATCCTGAAATGCCGAAAGTTATACAACCAGCCGGTTTATTTTTGGAACGTCAGTGGTAAATCTATCACAATCTTCGCAGCTTAGTTTCGGATATATCTAAAGTAGATATTGTGGCTCCATTGCCGAAAGATTTGCCATCGAAGAAACGGAAGGCAAAAACTAGTGAAGATGTTCTCAAACCAGACGAGGAACCAGGTCCATCTTCCTCAGGATCAACACGTAAAAAGATCTCAAGGAAATTTAGTACACTTCTAAGCAAGTTAGGATTTTCTGCTTTTCACCACGTGAAAAAGCATCTCATCTTCCATCCGAATCAACCAAAAAGTGAAAATTGATTTTTTGACACCTAAGCCCCCTTTCCGTAGACCAGGTCACATATATAATCTTATGCTAGCTATCATGAGTTTGTATTTCTTATTCTCTTCCTTGCATTCTCTGTGCTACTGCAATACCTTCTTTTACCTATCATACTTTTATTACTCTTCTATCTCTTGTGTGTTGTATGTGATTAGCCAACGTAAAGCATTGAGTGGTTTATTGTTATATAGTGATTAACACTGGTGCGGGCGCTAACAATGAGCTAGATAGAACCTTGCTCAAACTTGTGTGTGATAATCACAAAGGGTTGAATGTTTGCCATTTAAATGCACGCAGTTTAAACTCCGATAAAATAGATTATTTAAATTATATGCTGGAAGGGTTAAATAAAGATGTTTTTTGCATATCTGAAACGTGGTTTAAAATATGCGTTGATGACAAATATTATGCTTTGGAGGATTTTAGAGTACTGAGAAATGACAGAAATACTGGTGGGAGGAATGGTGGTATCGCAATTTATTGCAAAAACTATCGGGTTCAGCAGAACAAGCTGAATATATGTTTGTTGAAGTAGGTTCTACCTCTTCAAAGTGCTTGGTGGTCTGTGTGTATAACCCCAATAAACGTAATGATCTTTCAACTCTATTTTGTAAGATATCTGAGTTATCACTTTTATATGACCACGTGCTCGTATGTGGAGATTTTAATATTGACTTGCTGCAGAAAGACTTTATTGATGATATTTCGGCAGCTGGTTTAGTAATTATGAATCAACATGCCACCCGTTTTGCTCCGAATTGTAAGCCTAGCCTTTTAGATTTGGTATGTGTAGGTGACTTCAAGTATGTAGATAATAATGAGCAACTATCGCTAGCTGGTATATCAGATCACGACCTATTATTCTTATCTTACAACATTAACTTAAGGAAGTCAGATGTAGCGCGTGAACTAGTATTTAGAGATTTCAAGAATATAGATATTTCCTCTTTACATAAAGGAGCTTCTTCCACGAATTGGGAGAGCATATGGTTTCATGCAGATGTCAACGACAAGTTAAAACACTTTAATATGTTCGTAAATAGTTTGTTTGAGAAGCATATTCCCTTGCGAAAAATAACATTACGGGCACGTAAGAAACCGTGGCTCACAGCTGAAGTGCTTTCGAGTATAAATCAGCGTTACAAACTCTACATACGCTGGAAAAACTATCCCTCTGAAGAAAACTGGGAGAATTATCGTAGGGCCAGAAATAAAGCAACGACGACTACGCGTGAGAGTAAAAAGGTGTATTATTCTTCGAAACTCAATAGCTCCCTTCCGACCAAAATATTGTGGAAGAACTTAAAATCCTTAGGCGTAGCTGGCAAGCAAAATACTGAGTGCACCCTTGATGAAGAGGCAATGAACAATTTCTTCTTGTCCTCTGTAAAAGACAACCAAGGCAGATATTTTCAATGCAATCCGAATTTATACCAAAGGTTAGAAAGGCAGTTCGAATTCCAGATGGCGACGGATGCAGACATAATGAAATGCTTTTCTGCAATAAAGTCAAATGCTGTTGGTATTGACGGAATTGATGTTAGATTTTTAAAGCTTATTCTTCCTTGGATAGCACCGTCAGTTAAACACATAATAAATCATTCAATAACATCCTCGATATTTCCCAACACTTGGAAAACTGCCAATGTTATACCAGTACCCAAAATAAATAACCCTACTGAGCCTGAACACTTTAGAGCAATAAGTATTCTCCCAGTACTTTCAAAAGTATTTGAGAAATTTATTCACCTGCAGGTATCAAGCCATATCAGCAACAATAGGCTGTTAACTGAAGTGCAGTCTGGTTTTACATGTGGTCACAGCTGCTCCACAGCACTTCTTAAAATAATGGAAGATATACGTCCATCGTAAGATAACGGAGAACTCACCATTTTGGTGCTTCTTGATTTTTCGAAAGCATTTGACGTGGTAAGTCATGAGCTATTACTTCTCAAACTTAAACATTATTTTGGTTTTAGTGATACCAGTGTAAAATTTTTACGAAGCTAGTTGAGTGACCGTTTTCAGCAAGTTAAATGCAGTAAAAAGATCTCCTCTTTGAGTAGAATACCCGCAGGTGTACCTCAGGGCTCTATTCTCGGGCATCTATTATTCAGCTTGTTTGTGAATGACATTGTGCATTGCTGTCAAAATACGAAAATGCATCTTTATGCTGACGACACTCAAATATACCTTTCTAAACCGACTCATCTTCTGAGAGACCTGATAAAGTATATTAACGATGATCTCAACCGCATTTACGAATGGACGGAGGAAAACAGGTTGTATTTAAATGCTTCTAAAACGAAGGCACTACCGATTTCTAGCCTCCGCTACAACCTAAGTGACCTCACACCTATTGTTTTAAATAACGAAAACATTGAGTATGAAACTGTTGTCAAAAACCTGGGATTTAAACTAAATAGCAGTCTTAATTGCTCTGATCATGTAAACTACACTATAGGAAAAATATATAATGTTCTTAGACCACTTTGGTTCTCAGCAGCATATCTGTCTCAAGATGTAAAATTAAATATTGTTAAGACGTTGATTGTTCCATTAATTACCTATGGGGAAGTGGTTTATGGCAACATGTATTTTGACTCCCGGAGAAAGCTACAGCTCGTCATAAATTATGCGGCTAGATACGTTTATTTAAAAAGAAAATATGACCATATATCCTCCTTCTCGACGAATATTCTGGGCTGTGATCTCGCCACATACCTTAGTTTTCGAAATCTTCTGTTTTTGCACAAGTTGGTAAACTCCCGTACTCCGATGTATCTATTTACGAAGTTAAAATTTGCCGTATCTTCTCGTACCTGCAACCTCATTATCCCTTTACACAAATCAAAGGTCTCATCCCGCATGTTCTTTGTTAGTGCAGTGGTGCTGTGGAATGCACTACCTAGTGCTACAAAAATGTTAAAACAGCCTCATTGCTTTAAGTTGGCCCTCCTCGAACATTTTCATATTTCATCTCTCACTATTGATTAATTTAACTAACTCTATAAGTTATATAAAGAAAATAACTTAACCTTATCCTTATGGTGTCCTTACTTAAAAATCACCTTAAAATAATATTAGTTTTTAAGATATTCACAAAATAAATATGTATTGATAATAAAAAGTTGATGTGCAGGCAAAAGACTTAGTCTTAATTTGTACAACTTATGAATATTAAATAAATAAATAAATAAATAAATAATATTAAGCTGATACCTACCTAGTGGGAAAATGCAGTGTATAGTAATCGAAAAAATAATCAGTAAAATGAGCCTTTTCACATTCGTAACTGCATTTTTTCCCACAGGGCGATGTCCTAAGAAAAGTGGGGCATTCGATTTTGCATCACCTAGTATTGAGAAATGAATGTGATCTAATATGAAATTTTTGGGACTTTTTGAACACATTAGAATGCTGATTACATATTAAACAGTAATAGGATCTTAAACTCATAAGAAATACATCAGATTAAACAGTAATTGGATCTAAACCTCATATGTGCCAACTTTCAAACCTGGCCACCCTAAGCCCATAGGACAGGACTATACTTATAGTTTTTCTCCATCACTTCGTTTATAAGTTTTTTGCAAACAAATATAATAAAACTTTGGTATTCTTCGAGTTACAACTGCAAGAAGTTATAACTTTGTTGGGTTTTGGTCGAATTTAAAATTTCTGTTTGAAAGACATGGGTTTTATCTTTCTAACAAAAAAAAACAGTTTGAAAATCGGCTGGAGAAGGGCTTAGTATTGGTATTTTAATTGAAAAAAACTTAAATTTTTCAAAAAACTTTCATTTTCTTTGCGCTTTTATTTGATCGTGAGGCAATAAAAAGAAATTATTTGATCTTTGTAAAAAAGTACATAAAATCAGATTTCCAAAACTCATAGGTAAATTAAAATCGAATAAAAAATGGCTTAGTACTGGCTCTGTGTTCTATATTTGTTACTTTTTGTACTTGATCTTACAAAACTCTTCCTAGGGCCATCGTAGTGCTAGTTTGACGGTTTTTACTATAAAAATTTTGACTTAACTGCTGGGACCGAAACTAATATTTTTTTTAGTCTCCTTGGCCAAATATGTTTTAGGTTTGAAATAAAAGTCATTTCCTGATAATAAACAAACCGCTTATCCAAATTAAACAATTTTCTTCTTCTTCTTATTTGGCACTGTAACCGCCTAAGCGATTTTGGCCGAGCTCAACAAAGCACGCCAGTCGTTTCTTTTCTGTGCCAACTGACAATTAATTGGTATCAAATGAAAGAGGACTAAAATAGTTTTAAAACTGAAATATCTAAACGCGGAAAGCCACCTATTGGAAAATATTTCAATAAAAAATGTTATTTAATAACCATAGAACAAACCTTGCGTCAGGTAAATGCTTTTTTTGTATTACATTATAAAGAAAATATAAATAGATGTGGCAACCTTCGTTCCTTATTTCTGTTTAAAAGCTTTTTCCGTCCTCTTTCATTTGATACCAAATTTGTTTAATTTGGATAAGCAATTTGTGAAAGCATTTGACAAATATGGTCTAACATTCAAATATCTTGCAAAATGTTTTCCATGAAAAACTTACGCGAAATTGAAAGAGGGTAAAAGGGTATTTCCACATGATTTAAAACAAAATTAAATTATGTTTTCAACGGGTATTTTCGTCGATCCACAAATACGGGAAATGATTAGGGGCGGCAACTTTTTACAACAAATGACGCCTTTAGAACAAAATAAGGCTATCTGCACACTTGTCGTCCAATCATAGTTGCGTTATCGTCTCGCCCTGAAATTTTGAGCCGAGCACATGCATTTCAAAGGAGATCTGCACACTTGGCGTTATCGGCTAGTTATCGGCAAATCGTAGAGGATGCAGAAACGGATAAGTACGGCACTGTCGTTTGCTAATCGTTGTGCACGCATTGTTTGTTTACATTTTATGGGGGAAAATTAGTGAAAAAGTTAATATTTGCATTAAAATTGTATAAAAATTAGTATTTTTTTGCATAAAATCTGTGGAAATTATTAAAAAGTGGATAATTGCATTAAAATTTAATAAATATGAGCGTTTTAACTATAAAATATGACGAAATTGTATTAAGTCTCTGTGTGCATACACAAAACACATTCCAGGAAAAGAAAAGAAGAGATATTACTGGAAAATTACGTCTAGAAATGTTGCAGCACAGTCTATATTTAAAAAATTGCAGGTTTTTGTAAATATTTCGCGAAAATATCAACCAAAAAAAACAGAAAATACCTGCTCCAAGTGAATTTTTAGACGCCAAATGAATTGAAATATCACGACCAAGTGTGCAGAAGTGTAATCGTCATGTAATCGTTGCTTCATGACGATAACTATGACTCAACTATGATTGGACGACCAATGAGCAGAAAGCCTAAATGGACATATTTTTCTTCTGTGTGTGCAAATTTTCTTGGAAACAAAAAGAGTGAACATTAAAGTGAACATATAGTAAGTGGCATGCTGTCTGCCTACCATGCCATGGGTTGCAATATGCCCATTAAATTACGTCATTTGCATGCTCATTTAAAAAAGTTTCTATCAAATTTACCAAGAAATTTAAAAGATGGAGCCGCGTTATGTTGGAAAAAGAAAACTACTGATGGTCTCTTAAAAGAGATATGTATGTACTAGCAGCGACGTATATAAAAAAATAAACAAACCGAAAATATTTCTAGGAAAATAGGAAAACACAGACTTCTCAAAAAGTATCGAGTTCTCGATACTATTCAGTATTCATGAAAAGTATCGATATTCTGTACTCGGTACTCGTATCGTTCTATCACTATACTTAAATTTTACCAAATGAAAGGTCAGACTTATACCTATTAACAATGCAACTCTCCTTATAACTATACATTGAACATTTCTGTAAATAAAATCCAAAACTACAATTTTACGACTCATCGTGTTTCGTTCTCCGAAAATCAAAATGGAGCAAATAATTTTTGCTTTAATTGTTCAAATATGTATATTCAACAATTTTTATTGAGCTCGGAGCCGTTTTTTAATGAAAACTTATTGTGGAAAAGCAACAATTTGAAAAAAAGGTAGAAGTGATAGCTATTTCGGAAATCACCAAATTTCCTCATCAGACTTCTTTCAGTAGGATTCGAACCGACGATCCCACTGACTCAGCCAGTTGCCTACGCACTGTGCTAAGTTCGCCTTGTTAATTCTGGTTGCTTATTTCCACTATTTCACTTGTTAAGCCAACTAAAATCAAGCGCAGCTATTCCGCTGCAATTCACTTGATCATGTGGTTGTTGGTATTGTTGGTTTTTGCTAATAATTCTATTTTTAGAATGTTTAACTTTTAGGTGTGCTCGTCCTTAAGTTATTTGTTTTTGTTATTTTATGGCCTTATAACAATTATATTCAACAATTTTTATTGAGCTCGAGGCCGTTTTTAATGAAACTTTATTGTGGAAAAGCAACACAATTTGAAAAAATGGCAGAAGTGATAGCTATTTCGGAAATCACCACATTTCCTCATCAGGTTTCTTTCAGTAGGATTCGAACCGACAATCCCACTGACTCAGCCAGTTGCCTACGCACTGTGCTAAGTTCGCCTTGTTAATTCTTGTTGCTTATTTCCCACTTTTTCATTTGCTAAGCCAACAAAATCAAGCGCAGCTATTCCGCTACGAATTACACTTGATCATGTGGTTGTTGGTTTTTGTTAATAATTCAATTTTTAGAATGTTTAACTTTTAGGTGTGCTCGTCCTTAAGTTATTTGTTTTTGTTATTTTATGGCCTTATAACAATTATATTCAACAATTTTTATTGAGCTCGAGGCCGTTTTTTAATGTAAACTTATTGTGGAAAGCAACAATAAATTGTGAAACTAAACCATCCAGAGACCCACTCAAATACACAAAAAGTTTCGTTAAAATCCGTACAACCATTTAGAAGGAGATCACTCACAAACACACCTACAGAAGAATAAAAAAATTCATTCAAAGATAGCTAAAGGTCGGTACGTTTGTAGGCCTCACACCCCTTTTCAAATAGCCCAAATTTTCTCCATGAGTATGGGCTTGATTTCAACTATATACATATCTCCATACGAAGTTCCAGTACTGTACCATGAATACTTTCAGAGATATGCAGTATAAAAA
>NW_016157735.1:19587-50507 GCF_001687245.7 Rhagoletis zephyria | reverse complement strand
TTTTTTTTTTTTTGCAAAAACGGTAAATTGCAAATATCTCAAAAACGGTACCATAGAATTAAAAATAACCTTGATTTTCGGAATCAGGGGGTGATTTTACATAAGAATTTCATAACGGCGTTTCTGGTAAAGAGAAAAAGTTGAAATTTGTGGTCCAGTGTAATTAGTATAGATAAGGCCACAAAATAACAAAAACAAATAACTTTAGGACGAGCACACCTAAAAAGTTAAACATTCTAATAATAGAAATATTAACAAAAACCAACAACCACATGATCAAGTGAATCACAACGGAATAGCTGCGCTTGATTGTAGTTGGCTTAACATGTGAAATGGTGGATATAAGCAACAAGAATTAACAAGGCGACCTTAGCACAGTGCGTAGGCAACTGGCTGAGTCAGTGGGATCGTCGGTTCGAATCCTACTGAAAGAAGTATGATGAGGAAATGTGGTGATTTCCGAAATAGCTATGACTTCTACCATTTTTTCAAATTGTTGCTTTTCCACAATAAGTTTTCATTAAAAAACGGCCTCGAGCTCAATAAAAATTGTTGAATATAATTGTTATAAGGCCATAAAATAACAAAAACAAATAATTTAAGGACGAGCACACCTAAAAGTTAAACATTCTAATAATAGAAATATTAATAAAAACCAACAACCACATGAGCAAGTGAATTGCAGTGGAATAGCTTTGCTTGATTGTAGTTGGCTTAACAACAACAAGAATTAACAAGGCGAACTTAGCACAGTGCGTAGGCAACTGGCTGAGTCAGTGCGATCGTCGGTTCGAAACCTACTGAAAGAAGTCTGATGAGGAAATGTGGTGATTTCCGAAATAGCTATCACTTCTACCATTTTTTCAAATTGTTGATTTTCCACAATAAGTTTTCATTAAAAAACGGCCTCGAGCTCAATAAAATTTTTTGAATATAATTGTTATAAGGCCATAAAATAACAAAACCAAATTAATTGTTCAAAGATAACTGTACATTCTAAAAAATTTCCTCTCTTAATAAATGCAAATGTACACACCATGTTTATTAAACTAAACACTGCATGCTTACTTTTACTTATCATTTGTGTGGCGTAGAACAAAGTTCAATTTTGTTTTTTGAGTTCTAAACATTTATTGTTCACAATTTCACAGTTTACACATAAAATGTTTAAAATTTCCTCTAAAAAATGTTCGTTTAAATTTACTCATATAAAGAGAGGTAATTAGTTTCCTCTCCTTGTGTGTGCAAAATTAAACACTGTCTGTTTACTTTTACATACCAAATTTGTCACGTAGCGCACACAAGGGGTGGGTTTTGGGTTTAAATTTATTATGATTTAAGAAATTTTTATAGAAGAAAATTTCTTTTGCATTTCTTGTGCGTTATTTTGTAAGAATTTTTTGTTTTCCTTGCGAGTTCTTTAAAGTTTAACTGCGAATGAAAACATTGTCCTAAAAATTTGCAATGCATACCCACTTACTGTTGCTTTTTACACTTTACAGCCTAAAAAAGTTTACCACTGATATGTATTTAACAAGTATTCGAAGATTTAATTTGATAACTTCGAATTCGTTCCACCAAAATGAGCTACATGATAAAAATACAAGTTTAGTTAAATTTTCGTTATTCGAAGTATTAAAAAAATGAGAAACCAGAAATCGACGAAAATGGATATAAAAGCGTAAAAATTTCATGGAATTATTTAATTTATTTATATTTAAATTCTTTTGTAAACTTTTGTATTACTTTTGAAAGTTGAGTGCATCGTGTGTTTGTAGAACTATTTATTAAACAAGTAATTTTTAAGAAAAAAGCAAAACCGACTTCAATTCTCATATACAAATTTAGGAGTACCGTTAAAATTTTCATGATTTAATGATCGGATCTAAACCAAATTATGGGACGACCCTTAAGTTACCATCTATCCGGTAAAAAAAGAAGAATTAGAATCGGTTCACGCGGTTCAAAGTTATGTTTGAGTTCTTTGTAAATTTTATGTAAATAAAATGCAATTTATGAAACTTTAAAAAGTTTATTTATTTATTTATTACATACTGTACATAAAACTTGCATAAATGTATTTTAAAGAGCGTATTATCTGAAGCAAATTTTCTGTATTTGCTGATAATATATATTTAGAAGTATAAACACCCTGGGTGCGCCCCTGGCACTTAGTATTTATTATTTGTAAAAAATATATTTTTACTTTCAAAATGGTTGTAATTTTAAAAATTTCTTGTGTATATTTAAGTGTATATTTTAAACAACTCATATTCAAAATCAAATCTTGAACATCTTGTGCGTATACTTGAACAGATTATGGTTGAAAAATAAACACTTTTCAGTAGTAGTTTTACATGCACTTTTTAGAGTGTATTTACATATATTTCAAGGAACCAAACATTGGCAAACCTTGACAAGTAAACAAATATACCAATACTAGCGGAGCACCCGACGTCGATCGGGGTAAACAAATCAGAATATAAAACAGTAGTACAAAAATTCAGTTAAGCATAAATTAAAGGAGACAATATATTTTCTTCCTGTTTAAATTAAGACGATTTAATCTTTCCGTTTCAAAATGGTCTAAAGACTGTAAGTCACAGTTTGAAATACCCGAGTATCCCCCTCTTACAAACTCATTTATATATAATGTACTCTAAATAAGTCACATAAATATATCTGTATACAAAATTTCAAGTTAATGTGAATTACGGTTTCCAATTTATGGCTGTTTAAAAATTCCACGCCTATGCTCCACGTTCCCTTTTACAAACCCATGTATACAAACCTTACTATAAGCACCTACCATGGACATGTATCCATACCAAAGTTCATATTCTTGTGAATTATGGTTCCGAAGTTGTACTGATACAAAATTTCACGCCTGTGGGATGTGCCACGCCCCCTTTCAAAAACCTACCATAGATACGTCTTTATGTTGAACAGTTTTGGCTATATTTCTTTTGTTTATTTAATAATTAATATTTTTTTATAAATATGTAGCTCAATATAATAGAATAGAATTCTAGACTTAATTTATATATCTAGTAATCTTAACTTTAAGCTTTTTGAGTGTTGCTTGCCAATTTCTCCGGCTGGCATTCATCATATTCCTTTAGTACTCACTATTGAGTTCTACGAGTTTTCTAATATCTCTCTGGGAAGTGACCGTGTTAGTTTTAATTTTAACAGATGCAATTTTGAAGAATTTAATAATCTACTGCTAGAGCTTGACTGGGATGGCATCTTTACTAACGTTAATGTTAACCGCAGTTTTGAATTGTTTAGGTCCACGGTGCATAATTTGTGTATGGAGCATATTCCAATATTTTCCAATAGAAAATACAAGCATCCATGGTACACTAAGGAATTGAAGCACCTCAAAAATCGCTGCAATAAGTATTATAAAAAATTCAAAGCGTCAAATAATACCTTGTATCTCTATAGTTATAAAAGTTGTTCTTCTGAGTTTAGAAAAATGGAAATGGAAAATGAAAAATTTCGAGGACAATATTAAAACTAACCCGAAAGCTTTTTGGTCATTTATTAAATCTAAAAAATGTAAATCTAATATACCAACCTCGATGGTCTATAATAATAAGCATGCGGATTCGGCGGAAGATGCCGCTAATCTGTTTGCTGAATTTTTTAGTGCCAATTTTGTTGCTGATGATGGATTGGAGCTAAATACTTCAAGTGCATCGGATTCCTCTCTTTCGTTTGGCTCGTTATCCTTATCTGAGGTGGATGTTCAAAAGGGTATTGCATCCCTGAAATTTTCAACCCAAACAGATATTGATGGTTTATCTGTCATTCTTTTTAAAAATTGCCAGGCTCTTATTAAGCCGCTAATGCTAATTTTCAATTTATCGCTTTCTTCGNTAAGAAATTGTTTATTGCCTTTGTTAGGTCCCGTTTAGAATATGCTGCCTTTATCTGGCGGCCTGCCCAGGTATCATATATAAATAGAATCGAGCGTATTCAAAAGATTTTTATTAAATTTGCACTGCGATCTTTAAATTTCACACAACCTTTGCCTTCTTATACCTCGCGATGTCTACTATTAAGATTAGAATCACTTGATAATAGAAGAAAATATCTCTCTTGTTCCTTCATAATAAAAGTCATAACTGGAGATATGGACTGTCCTGATATTCTAAGTAGGATACCTCTCAATATCCCTACTACGAACTTGCGTCACTTCGACATATTCTATTTGTATAGAGTTAAATCTAATTATGCCATAAATGCTCCTATCAGTCGAGCTCTTAGTGAGCTTAATCAAATCAATCGAGTTATGGATATTGACCTCTCACTTTCTGGAGGGATATTAAATAATATCCTCTTAAGCTACCTTTATAATAATTAGTAGTTAGATAGTTTCTTAGTAGTCAGTATGAAAATATGTATTCACTGATGATAAATAAAATAAATAAATAAATATACATATCACACCTTGCGGCAGGCAATTTTGCACACAAAAAAATCAATACATTCGCCAAACCAAGGGCCAAATATAGTAAAATTGCGTTCTTAATTTTTCTCTCTGACGTCAGGATTTTTTAAAAGAACTTTGAAGTTTGAAAGATATGAGTAATTCAAAAAATGATTTAAAAATTTCAGTGTAATATTTATACTTAAAAAACTAGTATGGGTATCAATTGAAAGAGAAATTCTGTAGAGTTAAAACACATTATATTGTTTGGTGCGTAAGGGGCGGGTACACTCTAAAAAAAAATTGTGTAGATTTCCCACCTAAAAGGTAGGTTACTGATTTCCTACCTTATTATTCGCGAAATGACATGCTCGATTATTCGACGAATAGTTTGTTTAAATTTCGGACTTTTTAGAGCGTAATATAGCTGCTGCGGTGTGCGTAAATTTACTACGAAAGTGTGTACAAGTTACAAAATAAACATCTGCTGTTTGATTTCCCCCGTAAAATTGTGTAAAGCCGCTAACAAAAAGGATTTTTACACACGAAAATGTGTAAACGAGAAAAATACATATCCATCGTGTAAATTTACCAAAAAATTTTAAAAATAAACAAAAATATACTCAATTTAAAGTCGCATTTTTAAACAGATTTTTTAGAGTGTAGGTATTGAAAATACCCTTTTATAATTTTATCCTCGAATATCCTTGAAACTTTTCAATTGTTATTTTTGAAAAAATAATGTGATGAGGACTAACTTTATTAGCTTAAAAAAATAAAATAGATGAAACGGGCATTTTCAATTCCTATTTATTCAACCTTGTAAACCCAAAAAAATTATTTCATTTGGTACCCATACTTTTGTTTTACATTGCACAGAATTTTTTTAAATTATAACGAGCCCTAACCGCCCAAATAAAGTAAGTGTAAATTTTCGTTTCGATGCAGAAATGCATCTAGATGCCCTAGGAATATTTCTGCATCAAAAAGAAAATTTTGAAAAAAATGTCGCTTGCGTTATTTTGGCGTTTAGGGCTCGATAAAGTCTTTTTAAAAAAAATAACGACCTCAGAGAAATGTCCATTTATATGCAGTTAATTATGTTTAATATGAGGTAGACTTTTATAAAAAAATTTAAATTTTGGATAACCAAAAGGAATATAAGCAAAACTGGTCGAATTAAGGCGCTTCTTTTATTTCTGCTACCAGTATTATGAACTTCTTTCAACCAGAAAATAAATTTTTTAATCAAATTTTTTTTACATCGAGCTTTTTTCGGCATACCTTAAATTACTTTATCAGATATGTACACACTAAAATATTATTTAATGCATATAAACTTAATTACTGTCTTTCGTTTTGTTACTTTAGAAATAATTTTCACTTTAAATTAAAAGTACGTTTCAAACCCATTCACTTATTATTCTCCAACCATATCGATGCAATTTTTTCATGTTAAGTCGTTGAAAGATAATAAATATCTAAATCCCGGGACTGATACCGGGATCCTGGGATTGAATCAACCACATCCCAAAAATCCCTGGATCGTAAAAAGCGAAAAATTCACATCCCTAGTCTGCATACTAAGTTTCAATTTCATGTGACATATGGCTCCGAAGTTATAGCTCATTATATATATACTTTACTATAAGCCCCTGCTGTAGATATGTCTGCACTCTAAATTTCAAGTTCATGTGACTTATGGTTTTTATGGTTGGTAAAATATTCCACGCCTATAGGATATTCCGCGCCCCCTTTTATAAACTCATTTATATATACCAGGGGTGGGCAAGGCGGAGGCTGAAAAGAGCCACACGTAAATTCTAAATGCTACTGTTAGAATTAATTTGTATAACGCAATTTTTATTTAAGTAGACTTCCCGTCAAAATACATTACAGCCACCCATACCACGATTGTAAAGCTTATCTCCGTTTTAAAATTCTTCAACTTAAAAAACTAGTACTTGGGGTCAATCGTGGGACATATGTACATATGTAGCTAACATACAACCGCGAGCGACAAGCCAATCAGCGACTACCAGCGCATCAAAAAGCTCGCACGAAGAGTATGCACAAAGCGGGGACAACGATGACAAGTGCACTCTCGTAACATATGTTTATTGGAGTTGCTGTGCAGTTGAAGCCTCTGAGTTGCATTTATCTTTAACATTCCGCCCACCTCGTCCATCTTGTGCGACGACATGTTCAGGGGAAATCCGCCCACCGTGTGAATCAATGTCAGGATCGATTGGCAAGGCGACCAGCTTGGAAATGGCTCGCTTCAATGTCGACGTTGCAGTACGTATAGTGGCCACCCTCACAATCCCATCATTTCCTGGGTGTATGTCCACAACTCGACCGAGGGGCCATTGCAAAGGGGGAGCGCGTTCATCGCGAAGTAAAACTAAATCGCTAATTTTCAAGTTCTGGTGGGTCTGTTTCCATTTGTATCTCATATGTAAATATGGCAGATACTCATTTCTCCAACGTTTCCAAACATCCTGCTGTATTTGCTGCAACAGTTTCCAACGCTTGAGTCGATTGGTTCTGACTTCGAGTAGGTTGGGTTCCGGTATTGCGATAAGTTGACCGCGCAATAAAAAGTGGCCGGGAGTGAGCGCAGTTAAGTCACTTGGGTCATCCGTCAAGATACTTAATGGCCTTAAGTTTAGCGCTGCCTCCACTTGCTTGAGTACAGTGAAAAACGCTTCAAAAGTTAGTGTTGCACGTCCGATGACGCGTTTTAAATGGTGCTTTGCCCTTTTATTCCGGCTTCCCTTATGCCGCCGAAATTTGGAGAGCCTGGCGGTATGAAATGCCAGGTAATACCCCGGACTGATACAAATCTAGCTGCCGCTTCCAACTGCGATGTACATTTTATAGCTCCGATAACCTCTACCTTTTGTAGTGCGAATATAGTAAGGTCCACCGTAGTCGATACCGCAATAATCAAACGGCTTAGGAGGATTGCAGCGATGTGGGGGAAGGTTTCCCATCAATTGCATGACTGTTGCGGGGTTTTGCCTGACACATTTTACACATGAGTTGAGAGTCGCCTGAGTACCTCCATGCAACGTGGATTCATGAGCGTGCGCAAGAAACAGCTTGCTCAGTGCTCCATCTTGTGGCAGAATTATTGGAGAACGTTCACACGCAGAAAGAATTCGTGTATTCTGCAGTCGTCTATTTAGTCGAATGATACCATATTCATCAATGACTGGGTTAAACTGGAGAAGTTTGCTCTTCATGCTGATCGGCTTATTCGTGCGAAGACAAGAAAGTTCATTATTAAAATGTGTGTGTTGAATGTACCTGAGCCACAGCTTTAATGCTTCTGTTCATTCTCCTGCAGAACATCATGTAGTCGTTTCGTGGTTTTTTTTCATCACCGCCGCTATGAACCGTTGCATAAACGCGGTAACTGCCAACAATTTGTTAAGGTCTGAGTACTTAGAAAGGAGCGTGGCCAGAACCGACGGAGGTTGATGTGATGGCATTGTAGCCAGCGACACCACAGTTGCTTCAGTCCGGGCTAGAAGTTGAGATCTGGTTAAATTCGCAAATTGCACGGCCAATGGGTGCATTACGGGCATAATTCGTTCTGAAATGTTCAGCATAAAAAAGCAGGGAAGCGCGCAGATACCTCTTCGGTACATTAAAATTTATTCTACCCAAAAGCTGCGGACAGTCACAAGATCCTTGGATAATGCAAAAAATGAAAGTTAGAGACAATGTTGACCTTCTTTTATCTAACGATTTTTGATTGAGCAGCGATAAGCGCGCATTATATGAGGGTATGGGATCAGAAAAGCGTAGTGATCGTAAGGCAAATTTGAGAAACACTTTCTGAACGCGTTCAATCCTATTGATATGGAACTGGTGGAACGACCAGATTATTGCTGCATAATCCAGGTGAGAACGTACGAAAGAGGTATATAGCAGTTTTAAAGTGTACGTTAATATGGCTGCTAAATGAAAATTTGCTGTCAAAGATAACACCAAGGTCCTTGATTTCGTTAACTGACTGCAGACTACACTCAGATAAACTATACCGAGTTGTTAATAAATTTCGCGATTTTGAAAATGATACGTAAAAGCATTTGTTAATATTTAATGAAATATGAGATCTTAAGCACCACAAATAAAAGTTATCAAAGTCGGATTGGAGCTTTTTCATGTCAGAAGAATTCTTAAGAGTTGAATTAATCTTCAAGTCATCTGCATATAAAAGAAAATTAGCAAAAGAAAAGCAAGAACCGATGTCATTTATAAATAATATAAAAAGCAAGGGACCTAGAACACTACCTTGTGGAACTCCGGAGGTAGCGAAAAAAAGGTTCTGATTGCGCCTTATCCACAGTTACAACACACCGTCGTCGATACAAGTACGACTTCAGCCATTGCAGAAAGGTTGAGTGGCCAAGAGCCAAGCCAAGCGAGTTTGTCAATCAACACCATGTGCGAAACTTTGTCGAAGGCTTTCGAAAAGTCGGTGTGGATGCAATTATTTATATACTTATGCGATTACTGACATATTGTTTGTATTTTCCAGGATTTGATCGGATCCAGCTGAGAACTGTTTTTGAATCAAACCAACAGTATATTTGAAGGTATGGTAGTTGAAGTGTTTCCGAGCGCTTGGTCGCAAGCTGGGCTGCCAAAAGAGCTCCATTTAGTTCCAAACAGGGAATTGTTATTTTCTTCAAGGGGGCGATTTTTGTCTTCGCTGCCAAAATGGCAACATGTACGTTTCTCGGCGCTGTGTCGAACCTGAGATATGCTACCGCAGCATATTCTATGGCGGACGCATCGGAAAATACATGCAGTTGGTAACCTCTAGAGTTGGGTTCTACACCGAGCCACCTTGGAATTCTAAGACGCTCACCTAGCTCCTTTCTAAACCGTTGCCATTCTTTCTGAAGTGCTTCGGGAATTGGGTCATCCCAGTTTAAACCGGCCACCCACAACTTCTGACACATAGCTTTTCCAGTTACAGTTNACCAGATTATTGCTGCATAATCCAGGTGAGAACGTACGAAAGAGGTATATAGCAGTTTTAAAGTGTACGTTAATATGGCTGCTAAATGAAAATTTGCTGTCAAAGATAACACCAAGGTCCTTGATTTCGTTAACTGACTGCAGACTACACTCAGATAAACTATACCGAGTTGTTAATAAATTTCGCGATTTTGAAAATGATACGTAAAAGCATTTGTTAATATTTAATGAAATATGAGATCTTAAGCACCACAAATAAAAGTTATCAAAGTCGGATTGGAGCTTTTTCATGTCAGAAGAATTCTTAAGAGTTGAATTAATCTTCAAGTCATCTGCATATAAAAGAAAATTAGCAAAAGAAAAGCAAGAACCGATGTCATTTATAAATAATATAAAAAGCAAGGGACCTAGAACACTACCTTGTGGAACTCCGGAGGTAGCGAAAAAAAGGTTCTGATTGCGCCTTATCCACAGTTACAACACACCGTCGTCGATACAAGTACGACTTCAGCCATTGCAGAAAGGTTGAGTGGCCAAGAGCCAAGCCAAGCGAGTTTGTCAATCAACACCATGTGCGAAACTTTGTCGAAGGCTTTCGAAAAGTCGGTGTGGATGCAATTATTTATATACTTATGCGATTACTGACATATTGTTTGTATTTTCCAGGATTTGATCGGATCCAGCTGAGAACTGTTTTTGAATCAAACCAACAGTATATTTGAAGGTATGGTAGTTGAAGTGTTTCCGAAAGCTTGGTCGCAAGCTGGGCTGCCAAAAGAGCTCCATTTAGTTCCAAACAGGGAATTGTTATTTTCTTCAAGGGGGCGATTTTTGTCTTCGCTGCCAAAATGGCAACATGTACGTTTCTCGGCGCTGTGTCGAACCTGAGATATGCTACCGCAGCATATTCTATGGCGGACGCATCGGAAAATACATGCAGTTGGTAACCTCTAGAGTTGGGTTCTACACCGAGCCACCTTGGAATTCTAAGACGCTCACCTAGCTCCTTTCTAAACCGTTGCCATTCTTTCTGAAGTGCTTCGGGAATTGGGTCATCCCAGTTTAAACCGGCCACCCACNGCGACACCACAGTTGCTTCAGTCCGGGCTAGAAGTTGAGATCTGGTTAAATTCGCAAATTGCACGGCCAATGGGTGCATTACGGGCATAATTCGTTCTGAAATGTTCAGCATAAAAAAGCAGGGAAGCGCGCAGATACCTCTTCGGTACATTAAAATTTATTCTACCCAAAAGCTGCGGACAGTCACAAGATCCTTGGATAATGCAAAAAATGAAAGTTAGAGACAATGTTGACCTTCTTTTATCTAACGATTTTTGATTGAGCAGCGATAAGCGCGCATTATATGAGGGTATGGGATCAGAAAAGCGTAGTGATCGTAAGGCAAATTTGAGAAACACTTTCTGAACGCGTTCAATCCTATTGATATGGAACTGGTGGAACGACCAGATTATTGCTGCATAATCCAGGTGAGAACGTACGAAAGAGGTATATAGCAGTTTTAAAGTGTACGTTAATATGGCTGCTAAATGAAAATTTGCTGTCAAAGATAACACCAAGGTCCTTGATTTCGTTAACTGACTGCAGACTACACTCAGATAAACTATACCGAGTTGTTAATAAATTTCGCGATTTTGAAAATGATACGTAAAAGCATTTGTTAATATTTAATGAAATATGAGATCTTAAGCACCACAAATAAAAGTTATCAAAGTCGGATTGGAGCTTTTTCATGTCAGAAGAATTCTTAAGAGTTGAATTAATCTTCAAGTCATCTGCATATAAAAGAAAATTAGCAAAAGAAAAGCAAGAACCGATGTCATTTATAAATAATATAAAAAGCAAGGGACCTAGAACACTACCTTGTGGAACTCCGGAGGTAGCGAAAAAAAGGTTCTGATTGCGCCTTATCCACAGTTACAACACACCGTCGTCGATACAAGTACGACTTCAGCCATTGCAGAAAGGTTGAGTGGCCAAGAGCCAAGCCAAGCGAGTTTGTCAATCAACACCATGTGCGAAACTTTGTCGAAGGCTTTCGAAAAGTCGGTGTGGATGCAATTATTTATATACTTATGCGATTACTGACATATTGTTTGTATTTTCCAGGATTTGATCGGATCCAGCTGAGAACTGTTTTTGAATCAAACCAACAGTATATTTGAAGGTATGGTAGTTGAAGTGTTTCCGAGCGCTTGGTCGCAAGCTGGGCTGCCAAAAGAGCTCCATTTAGTTCCAAACAGGGAATTGTTATTTTCTTCAAGGGGGCGATTTTTGTCTTCGCTGCCAAAATGGCAACATGTACGTTTCTCGGCGCTGTGTCGAACCTGAGATATGCTACCGCAGCATATTCTATGGCGGACGCATCGGAAAATACATGCAGTTGGTAACCTCTAGAGTTGGGTTCTACACCGAGCCACCTTGGAATTCTAAGACGCTCACCTAGCTCCTTTCTAAACCGTTGCCATTCTTTCTGAAGTGCTTCGGGAATTGGGTCATCCCAGTTTAAACCGGCCACCCACAACTTCTGACACATAGCTTTTCCAGTTACAGTTATCGGCGCTAGTAACCCTGGAGGATCGTAAATTTTACCGATGTCTGATAATTGCTGCCGTTTGGTGATTTGGTTTGTTAATGGACTCAAGCTAACCTTATATGTCAAAGAGCCTGAATCACAGAGCCAATAAATGCCAAGAGCTTTAGTTTCACGGTCCAGGTTGATATTGCAACAAATATTTTTCTCTTTGTCATCTGCACTTAACCGCTGCATGAAGTCTTCAGAGTTTGAGCTCCACTTTCGTAGGACGAAACCACCTCTTTGGAGTAACTGTCGCAGTTGGTACTGGATTTCCAAAGCAGCATCGACGGAGTCAGCTCCATGCAAACAGTCGTCTACGTAAAATGATTCTCGCAAGACCTTAGACGCCTCAGGATAAGTTGACTCTTCATCATCAGCTAATGTTTGCAGCACTTTAATTGCAAGATATGGTGAGCAATTTAAACCGTACGTGACTGTTAGCAATCGATAGGCTGCTGGCTCTCCTTCTGTACCTCTCCATATAATACGCTGCATGTCAGCGCCATCACGGCTGACCAATCTGCCGATAACACTTTTCTGTATCTGCCATGAAGCCAATGCGGTGAAGCCGCCATCGAATAATTATTTGGCAACATGAAGACAGTCGTTTAGAGAGATGTTTACTATGGTTTTACGGGATGCATTGAAAACTGTGCGCAATTTGGTGGTTGAGTTCGATTCCTTGTACACCCCATGATGCGGAATATAGCAAACAGTTCTCGGCTCCTCGTTTTCAATTACCTTCTCCATGTGCCCTAAAGCTTGGTACTCTGTCATGAAAGTGGTGTACAAATTATCCATCCCACGGTCATTTCGAAGCCTAGCTTGTTGAGACCGAAACAGTTTAATTGCGTCAGCTTTCGAGTTGGATAATTTTGTAAGATCACAATCGGCTTTAAACGGNACACCATGTGCGAAACTTTGTCGAAGGCTTTCGAAAAGTCGGTGTGGATGCAATTATTTATATACTTATGCGATTACTGACATATTGTTTGTATTTTCCAGGATTTGATCGGATCCAGCTGAGAACTGTTTTTGAATCAAACCAACAGTATATTTGAAGGTATGGTAGTTGAAGTGTTTCCGAGCGCTTGGTCGCAAGCTGGGCTGCCAAAAGAGCTCCATTTAGTTCCAAACAGGGAATTGTTATTTTCTTCAAGGGGGCGATTTTTGTCTTCGCTGCCAAAATGGCAACATGTACGTTTCTCGGCGCTGTGTCGAACCTGAGATATGCTACCGCAGCATATTCTATGGCGGACGCATCGGAAAATACATGCAGTTGGTAACCTCTAGAGTTGGGTTCTACACCGAGCCACCTTGGAATTCTAAGACGCTCACCTAGCTCCTTTCTAAACCGTTGCCATTCTTTCTGAAGTGCTTCGGGAATTGGGTCATCCCAGTTTAAACCGGCCACCCACAACTTCTGACACATAGCTTTTCCAGTTACAGTTATCGGCGCTAGTAACCCTGGAGGATCGTAAATTTTACCGATGTCTGATAATTGCTGCCGTTTGGTGATTTGGTTTGTTAATGGACTCAAGCTAACCTTATATGTCAAAGAGCCTGAATCACAGAGCCAATAAATGCCAAGAGCTTTAGTTTCACGGTCCAGGTTGATATTGCAACAAATATTTTTCTCTTTGTCATCTGCACTTAACCGCTGCATGAAGTCTTCAGAGTTTGAGCTCCACTTTCGTAGGACGAAACCACCTCTTTGGAGTAACTGTCGCAGTTGGTACTGAATTTCCAAAGCAGCATCGACGGAGTCAGCTCCATGCAAACAGTCGTCTACGTGAAATGATTCTCGCAAGACCTTAGTCGCCTCAGGATAAGTTGACTCTTCATCATCAACTTATGTTTGCAGCACTTTAATTGCAAGATATGGTGAGCAATTTAAACCGTACGTGACTGTTAGCAATCGATAGGCTGCTGGCTCTCCTTCTGTACCTCTCCATATAATACGCTGCATGTCAGCGCCATCACGGCTGACCAATCTGCCGATAACACTTTTCTGTATCTGCCATGAAGCCAATGCGGTGAAGCCGCCATCGAATAATTATTTGGCAACATGAAGACAGTCGTTTAGAGAGATGTTTACTATGGTTTTACGGGATGCATTGAAAACTGTGCGCAATTTGGTGGTTGAGTTCGATTCCTTGTACACCCCATGATGCGGAATATAGCAAACAGTTCTCGGCTCCTCGTTTTCAATTACCTTCTCCATGTGCCCTAAAGCTTGGTACTCTGTCATGAAAGTGGTGTACAAATTATCCATCCCACGGTCATTTCGAAGCCTAGCTTGTTGAGACCGAAACAGTTTAATTGCGTCAGCTTTCGAGTTGGATAATTTTGTAAGATCACAATCGGCTTTAAACGGATAACGAATTTGATACCGCCCTGAGCTAGTTCGCTGAACAGTGTCTTTAAAAACTCTTCGCAGAATAATTCGTCTTGTGTCATTTTAGATGGAGGTAGTATCTCATCAAATTCATGAAGTTTCCGCATCTGCTGAACTAAGCTGCTCAGGTCATCAGTGGTTGTTGCAATGAAATGTGTTGTACATAGTTGGGGAGATGCAGAGCAGGGTATGCGTCCGTAAATAACCCAGCCAAGATACGTATTTTGTGCTATGGCCGAACCGCAGGCAGTGTGCTTGATCCCACCTTTTACTAAGAGACCGTAGAGGTCTCCGCCAATGATGACGTCAATTGAGCAAGGCTCGTAGAAATTAGGATCTGCTAGTGTGAGATCTAGAAGGTCGATATAGGGCTTTGGACTGACTCTCTTCAATGGTAGGAGATTTCCCAACCTTGGTAGGAATATCTCGTCTACAATGCCACCTGTCGGGTAAATTTATTTATATTTAATTGTTCTAACCGCAGGCAGTGTGCTTGATCCCACCTTTTACTAAGAGACCGTAGAGGTCTGCGCCAATGATGACGTCAATTGAGCAAGGCTCGTAGAAATTAGGATCTGCTAGTGTGAGATCTAGAAGGTCGATATAGGGCTTTGGATTGACTCTCTTCAATGGTAGGAGATTTCCCAACCTTGGTAGGAATATCTCGTATACAATGGCACCTGTCGGGTAAATTTATTTATATTTAATTGTTCTAAATATGAGTCGGCCGCTGTGGTGTAGTGGTAAGCAGTGCGCGCTTCCACTCCACAATGCCTGGGTTCAAACCCTGGTCAAAGCAACATCGCAAAAATATAGAAAAAAAGTTTTTTTCTTTACAGCGGTCATCCCTCGGCAGGCAATGGCAAACCTCCGAGTGTATTTCTGCCATGAAAAACAGCTTCTCATAAAAATACAATCGCCGTTCGGAGTCGGCGTAAAACTGTAGGTCCCTCCGCTTTGTGTGACAACATCAAGGCGCACGCCACAAATCGGAGGAGAAGCTTGGCCAAACACTAACATATGTGTAAGCGCCAATCTATTATATTATTATTAAATATGAGCCAAATCGGCAAGTAAATGCAATTTTTAGGAATATCCTGACCGCAGCACCACCTAGCGAGTGCATTTTTAGGTGCTGACACATGTTCCAAATATCAACCAAATCGGGATAGCGGTTTAGTAGTTTAGTGACATTTATTGTACAGAAAACTCTATGAAATTGTGAAATCGTGACATCTCAGCATTCTTCATTTTTCGGCAACAGGAACAAAAAATTTAAAATTTTTTTATCGAAAAACCTTACACACAAAAGGTCCAAAAAAGTACTTTTTAAAGAATTGAAATCGGTTCAGCCGTTTGGTCAGGCATCGCCGTCATACGCAATGCATTTCGTTTTTATATATATAGATATAGCCTCCTCGGTCCTCGCGTGTAGCCCGCTGGACACTTTTTAAGTGCACATATAATAAAAAATTTTAAATTTATTTCAATTCGATCCAACTTTATAGCCAGCTGGACATTTTAAGTTTACAATTGAATTGTTTTTTCTTTGCGTTTGTGGCAATACTGTCGTAATACGATCCAAGAAGTGAACAGTTATTTGAAAAAACGTGTGGTNAATTTAAAAATATTATTCAACAAAAATATCAAAAAAGACAGATTTTAAATTTTTTAAAAGAAGGCCATATTAAAAGCAATTTACCTTAATTTAGTCTTAAATAACATAAATGGCCTTCTTTTTCCATGTTCGAAACGTTTTTTCTTGAAATCGGGCTTCACTAAAACACAGTTACCGATGAAACATGTAGAACGACATATGTCAAAGAGAAAGCAGCGGAGGGAGTTTTCATGGCTGTCATGTTAGAAAAGTATCTTTTACTGGACTTTTGGAACAATTGGTAAATCTGACTTTTAACCGGGTTTTCAGCATAAATATTCCTATGTGCGATGTGAGAAATAAAACACCGATTTGAAAACAAAATGGAGTCAATACACTTTTGAATTTCTGAGCGAACTGAAATTTATTTATTTACTAGCAGACGCGGCGAACTTCGTCCCGCCCAAAATAAATTTTTTGTATTGAAATATTTTGGTCCAACATTTTCACCAAAAGTTCACGTTCATGATTTTCAGTGACGCGTTTATCTTCTAATATTACGGTTTGGTGGTTGTCAGAAGGCATATTTCCATTGCCGTCTTAAATAACCTAGCAAAAGTGTGTATGCATAGAAATATACGTTAGAGTCTCAGTGCGTTTGAAAGGCGCCACGCCCCCTTTCCAAATAGCGCCAATTTTATCTAAGAGTATGCGATTGATTTCATATATCTCCATACCATGCTCGAGTACTCTACCATGAACACTTCCTGAGATATGCACTGTGAAAAATTGGGTTTTCATGGGAGGTGCTACGCCCCTTTTTCCAATAGCCCTAATTATACTTCATGACTATGCGACTGATTTATATATCTTGTGCATACCAAGTTCCATACTCTACCATGAACACTTCCAGAGATATGCAGTGTTCTGTTTTTATGGGAGGTGCCACGGCCCTTTTTCCAATAGCCCCAATTTTTCTTCATGACTATGCGATTGATTTTATATATCTTGTACATACTAAGTTCCAGTACTCTACCATGTACACTTCCAGAGATATGCAGTATGAAAAATTCGATTTGTATGGGAGGTGGCACGCATCCTTTTCCGATAACCACAATTTTTCTCCATGAGTATGCGATTGCTTTCATATGTACAGTGACGAGCAAAACTGTAACATGGTTTAACACTTTTTGTTTCAGCCACCGCTATATTTCCAAGTTCTAACGACTTTCGTCCTTTTGTTGAATATCCTTGTTGGTACATCCCTACTCCCTCTCTCATAATGATTTGAAGTCAATACAACAACAATAAAAAAACCAGCAGACAAAAATGTAAATTAAGGCAGATGTTACAGTTTTGCACTCATATATTTTTATGAGCTTTTTAACAATTTTCATGAAAAAAAAGAACTACTAACACAATGTTCAGTACACTTTTGCCTGTTTCAGTTCCTGGATGTGCTTTGGCATACCTTATTTGTATCTTTGTAAAAATTCTGGAGGTATATCCTTAGTTTGCTTTCACAGCTCATGTACTCGATTTTACGGACNTACCATGAACACTTCCAGAGATATGCAGTATGAAAAATTCGGCTTGTATGGAAGGTGCTACGCTGCCTTTTCCAATAACTGCAATTTTTCTCCATGAGTATGCGATTGTTTTCATATATCTCCATACCATATTCGAGTACTCTACCATGAACACTTCCAGAGATATGCAGTATGAAAAATTCGGTTTGTATGGGAGGTACCACGCCCCCTTTTACAATAACCGCAATTTTTCTCCATGAGTATGCGACTATTTTCATCTATCATCTGGTATGTAACTTGATAAAGGAAATCGGTGCATCGTTAAGGCGCATCAACATTACATACTTATGTACATCCCAAGCTAATATAAGCAAGGTAAAAATAGATTTAATTTTAGATAGGACTACATATTTTGAAATTGGGGAAATTATATATGATCAAGATTTTAAAAATTTGGAGAAATATGGGGTTTTTTTAATTTTACCCGATAAAAAATTCAAACAAGCCAACCGACAATAGATTATTATGTACCATTTTAAAGGCCTATATATCCTCTTCTCAGATCATATTCGATATTTTAAATCGGCTCAGAAGTAGCCATTCAAAAACTCATAAATCTACAAAATCGTATTTTATGACCTAAATCGTCAGTTGGCGACCTCTAAATGACCTTTAAAAAATCTATAAAAATAGGCAAACATATTTCAAGAAAACGAATAAAATTAGGCGCAGTGTCTTGACATTTCCAAAAAAAAACATTTTCGATGGGCACCCTAATGTGCATATGCGCGTATGCACATAAATAATTTTTTTTTGTACCTGCGCATGATAAAAATATTTACAAGTAAAACCGCTCGCTCAATTCGTCGACATCATTTATTTTTTCAAGTTTGTCTACTTTGTAAAATTGAAATTTTGAGAGCAACTCAAATGCCAAATAAAGTAAAACAACAAACAAATAAAAGAAAATTTGACTAGACTAGAATGTATTTGTGATATTAAAAAATTAAAAAAAAAAAACATTTTTGTTATGTTAGCAAACTTCAAAAATGTCCAGGCTGCCTCTCAGCGGTTTAACCTTCAAATTTTTGTATCATCCCTGCAGCAATAAGGCGGCCAATTTTCCGTTAAGGACTAGTACTTCACTGGTTAAAATTTGATTGGACCGGTCCTTTTCCAATGACACGCCAATGCTAAAAATAGCAGTTGAAACCATTGGCAGGGGAATTATGAGGGACTAGTGCTGGTAACAACAGGGACTATCTGAGGGCTAACCTAGGGTGAGTCGGAATTGCTGCAGGGATGGTACATGCGTTTGAAAATACATTAAGAGAGTTCAAGATTTGTAGCATTTTAATTGTTTTTTTTAACCCAAATGCATGGTTTGGTTGAAATAAAGTGTGCCAGATCGTTTGACGAATATCTCAAACTATACTGTGGCAGAATTGTTTGAGAGTGAGTCAAATAAACAGAACAGCAAAACCAAAAAAAAATATAATGCGTGTGTAACACCGTACACATGATAGAAGTGAAACTTCTTAAAAAAGGTGTGAGTACCAGGTACTTACTTACGAAATTAGATGTGTAAACATATGCTTACGGTTCGGCAAACCATTAGGCGATTGAGTTACATACATAGGTTTGGTTAGAAATCAAACAATAATTTCATTTCATCTTATTAATTTTCTGATATACATATAATCTATTTATTCATTTTCCGGTAACACCACCTTATATGAATTCGCGCTTCTAGCATCCATAGGACGGGGTTGTAATGGAAGTAATTGTATGTTTAACAAATAAATGAAAATGTTTATAATGCAATTAATAGATCCTTACGAATTCGCCATTGCCAAGGCACTAAGTAACGTACGCAGTTTTGTTTGCAAAATGGATTTATTTAAGTTGAAAGAAGACAAACTCCTTTGTTCGGCATTTATTCTTACTCCCTTTCTATCTTCCAAGGCGAATTCATATATTCTTATCACGAATTCATATATTCATGTGGTAGTAAGAGTATAAAAACATAAAATGACCTTATAAATTAAAAGCATAAGTATCACATGTATGCGTAGTCCAATTCACGAAATCATCTCATCGATCTGAATAAAAACTAAGTGCATATACCCTATTTCGCGTTAATTGTAATCATGAAATGGTGTTTATGCACTCAGACGCATGAAATGGCAGAATGAATTACACAAGCACATGATTTTGACGTAATGGAAGCCTTAAACGTTGCGACCGTTGGTTCAGATCGATCCGCAATCAAGTTAGACGTTTTGCCCACAAACATTGCAATTTTGCAAGCAGTCTCGTTGTAAAATCTCATTTTTACAATTTTATAAGTTTCGGCTAACAACTATAAAATTAAACGACAGCTCGTACTTATTTCCGCTGAGTTATCCATTTAGTGAACAAAATAAACGCAAAATAGAATGAGTTTGTACAACATGGCCATTAAAGTAGCGACGAGTTGTACAACTTGCCAGAAAATCAAAATTTGTTTATCGTTCATATAACCAAGATACAAATTCATTCAACAGGCCCACAAACGGTGCAATCTAGAACACGGTGTGCGATATGTACATACACAAACATATGTACATACGTACAAATATATATACAACCATTCAAACATATGTACATACATGAAAACATTGCTGTCCATAAGTACATAAATATGCTCATCAGTACATCAACGAAGCCCGTTTGCTTCATCATAAATATATCCATACAAACATATGTACATATGTAGGAATGGATGTACCCTGCAGGGAAACCGCGGACTAGTGAATCAAATTTCTAGTTCCGTACTAGGTCTTTATCGCCAAAAAGGAACTAGTCCGATAGGAACTATATCCCCACCCGTCCAAAATCGGCGAAAAGTGGTACTTTTAAAAAAAGTATTTTTTTAGTTTGTTTCACTAGAAATCTATATGTAAAATGACGAATTTAGAAATGGTTCGGAACTATAGAAAAAGGGATGCAGAACGCACTAGATCTTATTTGTCGAATTTAGAACTAGTTCGGACTATCGAATAAGGGATGCAGCGGCGGGCTTGTTTACTTTACATAGATGTGTTCGGCGGCTTTTTCGTTCAAATACGCTTCTATTCTGTGCTTCGCAGATGCTTTTTCATAGCTTGGTAAAACAAAACCAAAATTTGTGTTTGTTTAATCTTCCGATTAAAATGATGTGCGCGCCCTAATACTATCTCGGCTTCATAGTTGCCTTCTCCCTGCTGTATTTTGGCTACTGCAAAAAGAAAGTGGAGAAATAAAACACTCCGATATCAACAGTCACCGCGCGCACACGGGAAAACTGCTATCAAAAAGTTGGACGGCAACAAATAGACATTTATACATCTTATACCTGCTTTAATTATTGAAAATACAACATTTATAACGTTTTATATATCGAACGCGAAGAAAACCCTCTTCGCGTTGCTATGGTCCTTCATCGCCATAAAGAAAGGCACCTATGGAAACAACAAGCAAAAACAATTAAAGTGAACATTTATTACAAAGCACAAAAGTGATTACATACAATCCACGAACAATATCGCTAACGCGAAGGACAGTGCCTTATACAACCAATAATAAAATAACTTTGAAGTGTGAACAAATACAAAACATTAAAAGTATAGACAGCGAACTTTAAACAAAAAACAAACTTCAGTTAAAACTTGTGATAACAAATATAAAAAGAACTACAACTACAAAAACGAACAACGTCACAAAAACAAGAAGGAAATCGTAACAAAAAAGGAGCTACCAAATCGGCAACAGAAGCTGAGCTACCAGGAAAGCAGCATCACCATCGGTATCAGCAACATTAAAATCACCAAAAGAGCGACACTGCCTATGGATATCAACATACATATGCACCTACAAGCATCATTATAAGACAGAAGGGGCGTAAGAAAAATACTTTTTTGGCCTTCATTATTGTCCAATTAGTATATCAATTAATAATCAAATTTCTTAAAACTCATTTTACAAATAATAAAGAACACAAGAATTGCAACTATTTGCGTTTGCAGTACAGGTGCGCAAATACATACCTATGCGTATGACAATAAATAAATGCACTTAATCCCAATTTATGAGCAAATACAAATATACATACATATGTACATGTACAAAGCTCAGCTCTATTGTCACAAATAAAAATTATCAACTTAGTTCAGCTTACCCAGTAAGCGCCTAAATATACTTACGCATAAACATTCGTATATACAGGCATACATATGTACATGCATGGTGACGCTTTTACCTACCTACTTATATGTACCCGATCATCTACTTGCGCCTAATTACAAAGCGCCTCCTCAAACCAAATTAGCGTGCATTCCAAAGCACAGCTTTTAAAAACATTCTTACTTGCTAACAAATATTTTTGGCTTACGTTTTCCGCCTATTTTTCGCCCCCACAAGCAGTGCAGCTCTCAGTATACTGCAACTGCACAACCATAGGCACATACATAAATACATATAGATTCTGCGCTCCCAGCAGTACTAACTATTGGTTGGTCATTTAAAGAACTTTGTTTTTCTGAAGTTTTCGCATAATCGTGCGTATATACATATAAACATACTTACAAACGCATGCATTTTCATTACGCACATATATATGTATAAATACACATATTAAGAAAGTGAACCCAAAGTAAATTTGGTGGTAATAACTCACTAAAACTCAACTAAAATTTATATTGCCAAAAACACACCCTAACCACAAAAAAAAAGAATATATATATAAAACGAAAATACGAAACACATCCCAGTAGTAAACTTCACGGATCACAAATATATATACAGTCCACAAAAACGCAAAAAGCAACAAATTGCTCAACCAAAAGCCTCATTTACTTATAGATATAAATACATTTTCGTTATATTCAAAATGCCAACTAAACAAAGCCCCAAAGTTATTTCAAAAATTCCCAGGAAATCAACTCCCCCCAAAATACTTGAAAAGCTTCAGACTTCTACCGAAGCAAAGAAATCAGAAAAAAGAGAATCTCATGACCCGTGTGCGCAAAAATTTAACATTGAAAATGATGGCTTCATGAGATATTGTGCCAGACTCACCTCTTCTCCCATAGAGGAATTCACAGAGTCGGCCCTCGAAATAAAAGGAAAAACTATTGACAATCTATGGGCGCGGTTCCAAGCCGCATATAACTCACTTTCCCTAAAAGATGACCTTCCAGATAATTTTTTGGCGTTGGCGGAAGGCAAGTATCAATTTAGTATTGATACTTATGAAATGACTAAAGCAAAGATATTAGACCAACTCAAATTGATCCGAGCTATAAGTCCCCCAAGCTCTCACTCCCGAGAAGCACAGCATTCGCACACAGAAGAAAATCCTCACATGTATCTGCAACTCCCGCCATGTGATACAGAGATTTTCCACGGTGGTTATGATGAATGGCAGTCTTTCCGAGATATGTTTACATCCGTCTACATAAACCACCCCCAATTATCATCCGCTCAAAAGTTATACCATCTCCGGTATAAAAGAAAAGGGCAAGCCGGTCAAATCGTCAAGAAATTCCCTCTTAGCGACGATAATTTTGACCTGGCATGGCAAGCATTAAGTGAACGTTATGAAAACAAGCGCATATTAGTGGATAACCAAATCCAAGTTCTAATGAATCTGCCTAGTGTTCACGTAGAAGAAAGTGAACAAATCATAAATCTACAGACTAAAATCAAAACATGTCTGTCTATTTTAAACACCCAAAAGGTTTTTACAGACAGCTGGGACCCCATCCTCGTACACATTTGCGTATCCAAATTTCCCAGAGATACCCGAACACTTTGGGAGCAATCACTGCCCTCCAGAAAAGACCTTCCCTCATTGTCTCAAATGGACGAATTCCTAACGTCCAGATTTCAAGTGCTAGAAAGGGTAGAAATGAAATTCCCAAAACACGTAAGCAAGACTTCTGCTCTAATAAAATCCCACAGTAAAACAAAAGCTTTTCAGACAAATTCCAATATGGTGTTTTCCTGTTATTTATGCGACATCCCACATCCTATGAAGAGATGCCCCATATTTAAAAAATTCTCCACACAAAAGCGCATACACTTTGTTAAAACGCATAAATTGTGTTCCAACTGCCTTGCTTTCAATCACAGTTTGGCAAAATGCAAATCACAATTTGCATTTGTGTATTGTCAGAAAAGACATAACTCCCTACTGCATGTACACACATCCAGAGGTCATTCTAAAAAGGCTGGTATAAAAGAAAATCTTAAGAAATCGATCAACCCCGATCGACAAATAAAAGAAAACTGTGGTCATACCCAAAAGACCACAGCCCCACAAAATAAAGAGCATGTGATCCCCTATGATCACCACCCAACCAATACCCCAACTAAAAAGTAATAGCGCAACACAGCACAGCGCACGCGATCACCAAAGATTGCCTCCAAGAGTTATCAAGCTACAAGTCGGATAAGAAACCCACCTGCTCAAACTCCGCGCATGTTAACTCGCTCCGCATTGCCAATGAAAATGAAGTTCTCCTCCCAACTGCAATAGTGACAATAGAGCATCGAGGAGAACAGTTTCAACTCAGAGCATTGCTTGACCAAGGGTCCCAAAGAACCTTTATTTCGTCAGCAGCTCAAAAGAGGTTGAAGCTCCCAACCGAACATTTACAGTTGGAATTATTTACAATTGGTGGTGGATGTATTGATTCAAAAAACACTAAAAACGTATGTAAACTCAGTATAATTACCCGCAAGTCAAAGCGGAAGATAAATACAAAAGCTGTCATACTCAAGAAATTAACGGAGCACTTAGCGACTTCCCCCGTAAGTCGTGAATTTGTCAAACAGTTCAATTCCCATGAACTAGCTGACCCCCATTTCAGCAAACCAGCACCCATAGATCTGGTTATTGGAAGCGACATACTTCCACAAATTCTCCAACCCGGAGCCCGAAAAATACAAGATAATGTAATAGCGCAAGAAACTATATTTGGTTGGGTTATAAGCAGTTCCGCCGCAAAACTATGAAAATAGAGGGCAATANGAAACTAATTTTTTTAGTTTGTTTCACTAGAAATCTATATCTAAAATGACGAATTTGGAAATGGTTCGAAACTATAGAAAAAGGGATGCAGAACGCACTAGATCTTATTTTTCGAATTTAGAACTAGTTCGGACTATCGAATAAGGGATGCAGCGGGGGGCTTGTTTACTTTACATAGATGTGTTCGGCGGCTTTTTCGTTCAAATACGCAATTGACACTTCCTAGGACATCGCCATGTTAAATTCGCCAGTTGCTTGCATGCAAAAGAGATTTATCGCGAACCAGTACTGGGTCTAAATGTACTAGAAGCGCACCAGTTCAGAACTAAAGATTTCCCCCACAGCGTAGGTACGCGAAGCACGCTTGCATCATTTATACATATATTGCTTGGTAGCGGCAGAGCTGAAATGCGCAATGATAATGTATACATACATACGTGCATTCAAACATACATATATACATATGTAGGTACTCGTACCAGTCATGCGTCGCTTTATTTCTTTTTTCCCCTTCCCTATACTACCTATATCTTCCTTCTTACTCATGTAACGTTTTCAGTCTTCAAAATTTCACTCTCCATTTTTGCGATACCGCCGCCTAAGAAGTTTCACTTCAAAAAACACTTTTCAGCTATCCTGCAGGTTAACTCTTCATATTAGGAGTGTACTCGTACCCAAAACTATCAAAAGTTTTAGAAAACTTTTACTGGTTTTGCGTTCTCGTACCCAAAAAACTTGCAAAGTAGGGGAAATTGAGAAAGCAAAATGTGATAGAGATCTTCAAATTTCTGCTGGAAAAATCAGCTGTTCACAAACACATGTTTGTTAATAAACAAAAGAAAATATGGCCTTTTTGAGTTATTTATTGCAAATTTTATTATTAATGCTAGTATACATCGAAAAAGTGAGTAAATTTATTCTATTTATTTTTTTGCTCGTAGGAGAGAGAAATGCTTTATGCACTGGCCGGGGGGCTAGTCTCTATACTAACCTTCCCCGAGTGTGGGACTCCCAACGAAGCGTGTTGGGCTACCCACTAAAACCCAAACTCCCACCGCCCGCGCAAGAATCCCGCATCTGGCACAGCAATTCTGCATGTCGTCAGATGCAGGTGAGCGCTGCTAGAGCCTCGGGGCTGCTCTTTTGTAGGGTCGTTTCATTCGGGTGTCCTCAGTAGACATCCGTCCTCTTGTTTGCAGCGGAGTACGAATTTCACGTATCTCGCAATTGCTACCCACATGTTTGCACTGGAGATTATTACCCCAATTATGTTGTTCGGAGTTACGTCTCCATATCTTTCTTCCAACATTCTGCGCGAAATCAAAAAATGTTCGCAAGTGAAGAATGTATGGTGCACGTTATCTTCGACGCTTCTACAGTAGTGACAGAACGGCGAGTCCACCCTTCGCATTTTATGAAGATATTCTCGGAAGTAACCATGTGAGGAATTGCGTCAGGTAGAAATCGACTTCCCCATGCGGTCTGTTCAACCATGTTTGAAGGTTGGCTATCAGGGTGTGCGTCCATCGACCTTTTGTGCTCGCGTTCCAGTTTTGTTGCCAATGCAGGATTAGTTGCGCGCGCGCCCTTGCCGCGGCAGCTGCTCGTCCTATCTCGGCACTGAGATTGTAAATCTCGTACGCAAGTAGTCCAATTGGCATGACGCCAGAAATAACTAGATCCGCGTCCGCGGACACTGTACGGTATGCAGAAACAATACGTAGTGCCCCTCTGCGCTGGACCGAAGACATTTGAATCCGGTATTTTTTTGATCTTTAATGCCCATATTTCTGCCCCATACAGGAGCATCGACTGGACTGCTATCATCAGAAGTTTCCTGCGGCATGGCGTCGGGCCGCCCACGTTCGCCATCAGCCGGCTTAGAGCCACCGTGCTCTGCGCAGCTTTCTCACATACTCCATGGATGTGTTCCCAGAATGTGAGTTTACTGTCAAGCTTTACCCCTAGGTATTTTGTGGACCTAGAAGTTGTCACGATTTGATGTCCGACCATCACGTTTATAATTGTTGGGATCCGTTTCCTGGTGAGGAGCACGATCTCTGTTTAGTAAACCTGTATGTCTGTAAATTTATTAAGTACAACGTTTGTTGAGTTTATTTTTCATTAGTTTGTTTATTTTAGTGTGTGCTGACTATGGTTGCCGTATGACATTTTTCGTTTGTACCATAATTTTCTTTTAAATATACCAAAAAAGATTAAAATGCAGCATGCTGAAACGTTTGTTGCTGAAGTTGTCGGTTTTGGTAGGTTGATTGAAAATTTTATAATTTTAAAGCTTCATTTGTAGCTATATCTTTGACATTTTTTTGGATCAATAATGGGTGTTTGGAGGCGATTCTCTTATTTTTGAATGCGTCACCATGTGATATCACAAATAATTGTGAAATGTGGTATCGCAATAATTATTCCGATATAGTTAATTTGTATTTTAAAAAGGTTTTTCTTATCCAAAACTATTCAACTGTATAAAATTCCAAATCGAGGGAAAATGTACCAAGCAGAAATTGCCAAATGAACCACCATTGGCAACTGTGGAAGTGATCAGCTGTTTCGAAGTTTGCAAGTTTTTGCATTTTTTCTCTTTGAGAGCGAACGCTGCTAAATTCTCAGAATTTTTGCTGCTAGATAATTATGTCCGCTCAATACGAGTACACACCTATTGGCGCAGTAAAGCTTAGCGTCAAAAATTAAAAAAAAATGCATTCCTAGCACAGCAGCAGCAGTTCTTTAGTGTATTTTTTACTTTTTCAAACACTGTTTAGTACTACAGTAAAGTTTAATTTTATTTGCCAAAAGATTAAATTTATTGGCAAACAGATTAATTTTATTTGCCAGAAGATTAAATTTATTTGCCAAAAGATTAAATTTACTTGCCAAAAGATTAAATTTATTTTCCAAACGATTAAATTTATTTGCCCGGAGTTTAATTTTATTTGCCAAAAGTTTAACTTAATGTATCAATGCTATAGATATTAAAAATGAAATAAATAAAGAATGAGAGAATTTCATTCACATAAGATTCTGACCTTAGGAAAATAATATATTAATATATATTCCCAAATATTCAAAATAAACCACGGTTTCATTAAAATGTCAGTATATATTAAACAAAATTAATGGAATTCAAACAAATCCTTTATTCAAAGGGACTTTATCACGCACCGTCTTCAAAAGAGTCACAACTTATATTTGGCATTTTTGATAATATATATAAAATAATTTGTTAAAAAAAAACCTAAGGTAAAGTCGCCCTAGCCCATATGATTATCATGTGCTAAGAAATAGTTTTGCGCATTTTCTGACAAACGTATTATTTTGAGTTGTGACTCTTTTGAAGACGGTGTGCGATATGAAGAAATATACAAATAGTGAAGATGCAATTAATATAATGTATATAAATTAATAATATAATAATAATTACATGTTCAATATCTTAAATTGAATTACATTGCTGGACGGACACACTAATGATCCTGACCTGCACAAGGAAATTCTTTCTTAATATTTGCACTTTCACTTTTAAGGGGTGGTATACTTACTTGTAAGTATGCAACGGCTGCACCTCACCAAAAAAAATCGCTGAAGCTGGAATTCCCAGTAGGTTGCACCAGCCAAACGTGAACGCAAAACTTTCTTGCAACGGCTGCACTTGCTGTAAAACGCAGGTTATTGAACAAAAATTTTGAATAACACCGATGCTCTACAAAGAAATATGTAAATTATTGTTTTAATTCAAAATAGTTCCATTATTTTTGATTTTTTTGGCATGATTACTTGGACTCGCGAAATAAGAAAATCAATTTCCACGAAACAATCGATGAAAATATCGGCAGTGTTGCCTGTTGCACCTTTTATACGAAGACAATATTTCTTCTTGTATTTTAGTAGTAGTTTCTATAAATCAAAAAAGAAAGCAACACAGGCTAAGGCAGAATGCGGGAGCGAGACAACTGCCAGGTTATCCAACCTTGTATTGTTGAATCATGACTCTTTGTTCGAATCAAATTGATTTTGATTTTCTGTTCGAACGCGTGATGATTCGGGTTGCCGCGTTCTCCTTATATGTGCAATTCCCCGCAAACGCATATAAAGGAGAACACGGCAACCCAAATCATCAAGTCGTTCGAACCGAAAATCAAAACCAATTTGATTCGAACAAAGAGTGTTTATTTTGGTAGCGCTCTCAGTGAGACAAGGTGGGAAAGGAACGCGTAAAATTACTAACAAAAAGTGTCCGGACACGAACGATGAATCCGCCTTTAGGGATGCATTTTTGAGACTAGATCAGAGAGGTGGTTTGCTGAAAAGCATATAAGAAATACATATTATGTATTCTTAAAATTAATTTCGCCACGAAAAAGTTTATTAGTGACTCACGGTGTTCTTGAAACAGGTTAAACTGAATCGGTCTGCAACGATGTAATTAGTAATTATTATTCCAATTACATTATTTTGGGGTGGTATTTCCAAGTCAGAATACGTGAAGTTCAAAATCGTGACAAGTGCCGATTTCAAAAAGGGTAACTTTTTCTATTTTCAGCCGAAATTTCCGTATTTGTTATATAAGGCTCTAGACGAATGATTATATACATTTACATATTATCAAGTATTTTTTATACACTTGTATACAAGTATGTGCAGGTCCGACTATAGAGAAGGGGTATTTCCCTCGGGCCCGGATTTTTCCTTAAATTTAGTTGAAGGATAAAAATTGAAAAATTTTGTTAAAATTTGATATATTTGATTTTTTAATATTAACATACCTATTAGGGCAGTGCGATTATTCGATTACTCGAGCAAGTTAGTTAATCAATTACTCGGTTAATCAATTACTCGAGTAATCAAAATTTTGATTACTCAAAACGATGATTAATCGAGTTACTTGACATATGATTACTCAAAAAAATTAATTTTGCTCGTTAAAAGAGTTTGCTTTGGAAAATGATTATTTTCTTTTTTACATTTTGTATATGAAAAAAAAAATTCATTTCAATTTTTGAAAACAGAAAGGTTGTTTTCAAGGTATCAAAGAACTTCAACTACTTTATATGTAAAGAGTACTTTGAAATGTTGATTACTCATTTTACTCAACATCTTGATTAATCATAAAGCAAATTACTCAAATGTTTTTGTTTTTGGTTAATCACAAATCTGGATTACTCGAGTAACTGAACTTTTGAGTAATCATAATTTCCAATTAATCGAATAATTGAGTTATTTACTTTGTGATAAATTAACATTTTGAATAATCAATTAATCGCACAGCCCTAATAGCTATTATAAATTCCTATAAATGCGAAAGCGCATGTCTGGGTACACATGCAATGTGGAAGGTCATTTCCGTGCTAGTCAAAACAACCGCCAATCTGGCCTAATTTGAAACATAGAAAGGTTCCGAAATCCACAGATGTTTGCTAGTCTTCAGATATTTACGTCCCGAGCGTGAGCGTTAAAGAGTCTGTGTGTTGTCTAAATGTTGTGATCGTAATGATTTGCCCATGATTCATGAAGCATATTGATCTCGAAATTGGACAGCGACCTTCCAAAAAAATTCGAGGTTATTTACAACAGGGGAAAATCAAAACTCAATAGAAGACGAGTTCTTTGCACACAACCCATCTGTGCTTAAAGGAACGCATTTGACTAAAACCACCAAAACTATTTACACAAACACACATAAAAATGCACGATAATAGAAGTTTATATTATTAAATGAAAAGAACTAACTAATAAAAGAATACCTATATATTAAAGGCTTTTCTCAAACGAACGTGTTTTCTCTTGCAATAAAGAAATATAATGACGAATAATGAAAATATAATTTGTGAAAAAACTACGCAAAGTTTTTCGATTGAGCTATGCGTGACTTTGAAAACAGATAAAAGTTAGCCGTTATAAGTGGACCAAAAGTTAGCTATTGTAGTAGACGGTGACAGGTAATAAGATCAACGGAAATAAGGTCAATTGACTTTATTTCCCACCCTGGTGCGAAATAAAGTCAATTGACATTATTACCTTTTTAAAAACGAAATAAAATCAATTGACATTATTTCTCTTTCAAACATTAAATTTGCTTAGCTTCGCGGCGGCCCGCGTCAGCGCGCCACACCGCGCGCGTCGCGCTCGCGCTCGCGCCCCGCGTACCCAGCGCGACCGGCGCGCACACCACGTCACGCTACGCCGCGGCCCCCCCGGCCCCCCCTTCCCCGTCTCCCGACGTGCTGTAACGCAGGTAGATTTATTTTTTGTATACGTTGAAATAAAATTTTTATATATTTTAAACATCGAG